>NW_006922015.1:626910-657627 GCF_000298275.1 Orycteropus afer afer | reverse complement strand
CCTCGGAAGGAAGGTTGGGCAATCCTACTTCCGTAGTGATACTGCCTCGGAAACCCAAGGAGGGGTCGCTATGAGTCAGGTTTGACTCGACGGCACATAACAACAACAACAACAACAGACACACAGCTGAACGTGGCTGAGAAAGCACACAAGCTTAGTGCTGGGCCTTCTTTTAATTCATGACCACTCTGGTGGTTCCATGGTTAAGGCATTTGACTGGTAATCAAAATGTCGGTGGTTCAAACCCACCATCTGCTCTGTGGGAGAAAGATGAGGCAGTCTGCTTCCATAAAGATTTATAGCCTTGGAAACCTATGGGTGGGGCAGTTCTGCTCTGTCTTGTAACATTGCTGAGTCAGATGTGACTCAGTGGCCATGGGTTTGGTTTTTTGGCTCTGACCACAACCCTCAGTGCTGTTTGGTAATCAATCATTCAAGTCTTAGTCCTTTAATTCTCCCTTTCTCCTAGATAAGTCCTCAATACCACCTCTCTCTCTTTCTCTCACTCTCCCACCTCCTCCTTAGACCTCCTCACTCTGCTAATAGCCTTGGTTCTGGCTTCAGTGAGAAAACGGGCATAATTAGAAGGGAACATCCAGTATTTGTACCCACAGGTGCCCCATCTCTCCAATCGCTCCATATAAACTCTGCCATTCATATGTGGGACCAACCTCTTCATGCCCTCTCCTCATTCTGGAACATCCTCCAACGTGTCCCTGCTTGCCCTCGTGTCATCCCTATTTTACCCTCTACTCATCACTCTTATCAGCCTAGAAACATACTGTAATTTCCTCCTCTTCTTTAAAATATTTTAGTAGCTTCTCATTGCACTTAAAAAAAAAAAAAAATGTTTTGGATCCTATTTTCCTCTCCTGCTTTTGTCATTTTTCTGCTACAAGTAATTTATAGCAAACTTACCCTACAGGGTTGTCTGTCCTTACTGTTTTCAATCCCTCCCCTTCTTTCACATGCCCCTTCCGATCAGACTTTTATGTTCACAGCTCCATTGAAACTGCTGTTCTTTCACATGCCGATAACCTCCACATTGTTGAACCCATGATCCATGATGGTTCATCTTAATGACCATCCCCAGCACGGACACAGTACGTCCTTCTTCCTGAATACTTGCTTCACTGTCTTCGGGATCCCCTGTTGGTTCCCTCCTATTGTGTGACTCAGTCCTTCTCAGCTCCTTCTGGTGGGTTTGCTCACCTTCCCACAACCATTTTAAAGTTGGAGGGTCCCAGGGATTAATCTTCTGACCACTTCTCTACCACCCTCACCGGATCATTGATCTCGGAGAAAGTTATGGCTTTTACGCCATCACAAGCAGTTTGGATCAACAACTAACCTAAAGATCGGGGATTTGAATCCACCCAGTGGCTTTGCAGAAGAAAGGTCTGGAAAACTGCTTGCATATAGATTACAGCCAAGAAAACTTTATGGAATACTTCTACTCTGAAACATGTAAGGTCCCCATGAGTCACAGACTGACTCACAGACGCTAACAACAGTTACATTTATCTCTAGTCCTAAATTTACATCTCCAGCTTAGCTCTCTCTCCTTACCTGGAGGCTTATATATTCAACTCCTTGCTCTACATGTCTTTTCAGATGTCTAGTAGACATTTCAATTTTTTTGTTGTTATGTATCAAGTTGGCCTTTACTTATAGTGACCCCGACCATAGAGACCCCATACACAACAGTACGAAAACACTGCGTGGTCCTGCGTCATTCTCATGATTGTTGCTGTTTGAGCACATTGTTGCAGCCACTGTGTCAATCTATCTTATTGAAAGACTTCCTCTTTTTCGCTGGCCTTCTACTTTACAAGGAGGCCTGGTGGTACAGTGGTTAAAGCAGGCTGCTAACCAAAAGGTCAGTGGTTAGAACCCACCAGCTGCTCCAAGAGAGAAAAATGAGTCAGTCTGGTTTTGTAAAGATTTATAGCCATGGAAACCCTGTGGGGTAGTTTTACTTTGTCTTTTACGATCACTATGAGTCAGAATTAACTCGATTACAGTGGGTTGCTCTGGTAGCATAGTGGCTAAGGCACTTGACTGCTAACCAGAAGGCTGGCGGTTCAAACCCACCAGCCACTCCCCAGAAGGAAGATGGGGCAATCTACTTCCATAGTGATACTGCCTTGGAAACCCAAGGAGGGGTCGCTATGAGTCGGGTCTGACTCGACGGCACATAACAACAACAACAACAACAACAGTGGGTTGGGTTGGGTCCACTTTACCAAGCATGATCTCCTTCTCCAGGGGCTGGTCCCTACTGATTGGGTGTCCAGGGTACGTGAGATGAAGTCTTGCCATCCTCACTTCTGGCTGCACTTCTTCCAAGATAGATTTGTTCATTCTTCTGGCAGTCCATGGCATATCCAGTATTCTTCACCAACACCATCATTCAAAGGCATCAATTCTTCAATCTTTTGTATTCATTATCCACCTTTCACATGCATATATGAGGCAACTGAAAATTCGATGGCTTGGATCAGGCACACCTTAGTCTTCAAAGTGACAACTTTGCTTTTTAACACTTTAAAGAGGTTTTTTTTGCACCAGGTTTGCCCAATGCAATACATCATTAGATTTCTTGACTGTTGATTCCATGATTATTGACTGTGGATCCAAGCAAAGTGAAATCCCTGAAAAGTTCAATCTTTTCTCCAATTATTATGATTTTTCTTATTGGTCCATTTGGGGGTATTTTTGTTTCCTTTATGTTGAGATATTATTCATACTGAAAGTTGCAGTCTTTGATCTTCATCAGTTAAGTGTTTCTTCTTTGCATTCAGCAAGCAAGGTTGTGTCACCTGCATATCACAGATTGTTACCGAGTTCCCCTCCAATCCTGATGCCATATTCTTCTTCATATAGTCCAGCTTCTCAGATTATTTGCTCAGCATACAGATTGAGTAAGTGTAGTGAAAAGATGACACACATCTTTCCTGATTTTGAACTACACAGTGTCTCTGTTTTGTTCAAATGACTGCTATGTACAGGTTTTGATTTATGTACAGGTTCCAAATGAGCACAATTAAGTCTTCCAAAATTCCCATTCTTCTATACTTTGGAATTTATAATTTGTTATGCTCCACACAGTCAAATGCATTTGCATAGTCAATAAAACAGAGGTAAACTTTTTCTGGTATTCTCTGCTTTCATCCAAGATCTATCTGACATCAGCAATGATATCCCAGTGATGCTTCAATCTCAGTATAAATAAATTGATCTCCTGATGTCCCCCTTTACTCCACTCACAGTATTATTGATCCCACTTGAGATCAACTGTATGTAGCCTTCTACTTGCTCTGGTCACAAACCTTGGCATCCTCTCTGATTCCTTTCTCTCACACTTCACTTTTAGTTGGACAGGAAGTTGTGTTAGCTCTTACTTCAAAATATACCCAGAGCCTGACCAACTTCACTGCTACCACCCTGATCTGAGGCACTATCATCTCCCTCTTGGATTACTGCAATAGCCATCTACCTGGTCCCCATTTCAATCTTTGTTCTCCTCAAATCTGTTCTCGACACAGTGGCTGTTGCTTTGCTCAAATCCTGTGGTGGCTCTCCATCTCAAAGTAAAGAGCCTTATCATGAGCCTCAAAGGCCTGCATATCTTAACTACTCTCCCTCTCTTTTGTGCTCATCAGCCACACTGGCCTTTTTGCTGTATTCCAAACACATCAAGCATGCTGAAGACTCAGGGTCTTGGTACGTGTTCCTCTGTCTGGAATTCTCTTCCCCTGGATATGCACATGACTCAACACTTGACCTCCTTCAGACCTTTCCTGTTATGCTGCTGAAAATCACAATCCTGCCCCAACTCTGCATCCACATTCCTACTTCAGTTTTCACCAAAGCTGATACATTACCTAGTTTGCTAATTGTCTAGCTCCTCCCACTACATTTACATTCATTGGAATTTTGTGTATTATTTTACTGTTGTTTCCCAGAACCTAGAACAATTCCTGGGCATATAGCTGGAGCTCGTGAATTAATTGGAGAGGAGTAAGGCCACTATGGGACCACTATGAGTCAAATTGAACAACAAGGCAATGATGCATCTAGTATGACACCTAAATGTTTAGTTTGAGAAAAAGATGAATGGTGGTATATTTTCTGAGACAGGGAAGCCTGGAATGGGACTAGGTTGCAGGGCTGGGGAGAGAAGGGTTCCATTTTGTATATGTCAATTTTGAAATGTTCATTAGACATCAAATAGTTATATTATTAGTATGCAGTTTGTTATGCAAGTCTGGAATTCTGGAGGCACTCACAGAGAGTTCAATTTGGGAGGCCATCAGCTTGTAAGTGGTATTTAAATGATGGAATCATGTGATATCATGTACTCAGAGTAGAGATAAAGAAGAGATTGAGGTCCAGGACCAGATTATAGATTATACCAACATTTAGAGATCAAATAGAGGAGAAGGAACATCAAAAAGAGAGGACCAAGCAGTGACGCTGAGGGAAAGCCAGGAGAATAAGGTATCATTGTAGCCAAAAGCAGTGTTAAAGATGGCACTGGATGGTGTTGAAGGGTGCCTAAAGGTCAAGTACAAAGAGAGAAGTGATCAGAAACTTGTCAGATGCAATCTCAGTGGAGTGAGAGGACAGAATCTGACTGAAGAAGTTTGAGGAGAGAATGGAAGGTGAAGAGAAGACAGCAGCTATAGTCATTCTTTCCAGAAGTTCTGCTGTGAAGGGGAGCAGAAAAACAGATGGCCATACCCTAGACTGACATTTCCAGTAACTGCTCCACTCCCAAGCAACTTACTCACCCTCTGGCCACTCCTTTCTCTTCAGCTCACTTTCTCTAGAACCTGCACTTAGCAAATCTTCAGTCTCATCAGGAACCAGAGTTCACTTAGCATCCATTACTCATGTCCTCACTTCTTTTCTTACCCTGCTTTGGCTTCACAGACCATCCCCATGATCACTGCCAATTCTGCCCTCTCTCCATCCATCATCTGGGCAAACCTCAACCTGGTTAATCTAACTCTTAGCTTATTTTATGCCTGCATCTGAGCCCAACATGGCTGAAGAAACACACAAATATACTGATATGTCTTGTTTTAAATTTATGATCATAAGTTTCAAGCGGGCCTTCAGGAATGCCCTATAATCTACATTTCCCAGGTGACTTGACTTTCCTACTCACCAAGCTGATTACTTTCTACCTTACCCTCTGTCAAGAAGCTCTGGTGGTGCAGCAGTTAAAGCATTTGGCTGCTAACCAAAAAGTTGGTGATTCAGACTCACCTGTCACTCCATCGGAGAAAGATGAGGCAGTCTGCTCCTGTAAAGATTTACAGCCTTGGAAACCCTAAGGTGTAGTTCTGCACTGCCGATAGGGCTGCTATGAGTCAGAATCAACTCAACAGCAGAAGGTTAATCTTTTATTTTTTTATTTTGTTTTACATTCAACATTACATGTACATTTAGTTTCACTCCCCATTTACCATGACCAACCCTAACCCAGTCTCCTCCCCTCCCTGCCCAGTAACCCTCTCCCCGTGACCCTCATAGTTATGCACTCCTGTGTGTCCTGCATTTCCTCTGTGTGAAAGTTGCCCCTCTGGTGCCCCATGGTTGATTGGTCCAAGGGATGTATTTCCATAGAGTTTGTCGGTACATCACCCTGGGTTGAGTGATCTGCATGTACATCTTGTTTACTATTGGGCTGAGAGCCAGCCCCTGGGAGTGAGTTTTATTCCAGGCCCAGAATGTATCCCAGGGCCATAGTATTGGGGGTCTCACCAGACTCTATCTGACCAGTAACTCTGGTGATTATTGAGTTTTTGGATTGTGTTCCACATTTTTCCTCCCACTCTATCCAGGATCTCCAGATTTGACCCTTTCCTGAGTGATTGGCATTGGTAACCAGGCACCATCTAGTTTTTCTGTTTTTGAGGGCCATCGTGTCCTAGGGCTGATTGTTTCCAAATGCCCTTTTATTTATTTATTTATTTTTTTTGCACTCTTCTTCGCTTCAATGATAGGAGATCATTAGCTGCATCTGAGATGGCTGCTTGAAAGCTTTTAAGACCCCAGTTGCCACTCAACAATGTAGGATGAGGAACAAGGCATTTATGTATTTTGTTGTTTCAGTTGAGTCTGGTGTCCCCCAGTACTATGGTCCTGAGATGGTAGATCCATTGGATCTCTCTCCCACAGTGTCTGGGTGTCGTCTGTCTTCTGTTGTTTCTGTAAGGTTTGCAGGTATTGTGTATCATTGGGATCTGTGCAAGATTAGCCTCCACTGAATCTATCCTTGGTTTAGAGTATATTCCTGTTCACCGATCCCCATCTGATCCTCTCAGAAGGTTAATCTTTTTAAGTTCACTAAAAAATACAAACAACTGAGACCACTTCATCCTCCTGCCACGTGATCTACTAACCTACTGGCATCTATGCCCACATACCATGCACCTTATTGTGAAGGCCAGTTCTTCCGTTTGTATACTAATTGAATTGTCAGTTTCCCTCTCTGTGGGATTATCATAACACAGAGACACATGCACACATCAACACAAGCAAAAGCTGCAGTATCTTCTACCCTAAAAAATATACCTTCCTAAATTTTAAATTCCCTCCAACTATTAACACATTTCCCTGTCCTCACTTGGAGCAGTTCCGGAGTGCTCTATATTTGGTTTCTCCATGTCCTCACCTCCTATTGTCTCTTGAACTTACTCCCAGCAGGCTTGCTTTCTCTCTTTCTTACTCCCAAGGGCCAGTTCTCAGTGCCCCTATTACTTGACTTCCCACAGCACCTGACCCAGTTCATCATGCTCCATGCCCTTGTCTTCTGGAATATCATACTTTTCTCATTTTCCTCCCACCTCACTAGTCAGACCTCAGGCTCCTTTTCTTCCTCTTCCTCCACACCTCTAACTACAAGGAGCTCTGGTGGTGCAGTGCCTAAGGCATTTGACTGCCAACCAAAAGGCTGGCAGTTCAAACCGACCTGTCACTCCTTGGAAGGAAGGTTGGGCAATCTACTTCTGTAGTGATACTGCCATGGAAACCCAAGGAGGGGTCGCTATGAGTCAGATCTGACTCGAAGGCAGTGAGTTGAATTTTTTTAACTACAATAGTGACCCAGCCTTTCAGTCCTGAGCTTTGCTACCTACGTTAACTTCTTAAATGGTCTCCTCTAGTCTCATGGCTCTAAGTGTCATCCATAAATTGATGACTTTTAACTCCAGGCTTTGACCTTCTACCTCATTTTTGAATTCCCAAATCTAACTGCCTTCTTAAGATCTTCTCTTGAAATATCTAACAGTCATGTCCAACTTAATGTGACATACACAGAACTCTTGATTCCCAACCCAGTTCACCCAAACACACATGCACCTTCCACCACGAATCTCACCCCTCTGCAGACTCCGTAGGACAAAAATTTTGCATGCATTTTTGATTTTTGCCATCTCCTACATCTCACATTTAAACCATCACCACATCTTGTTGGCTCTGGTAACAAACCCTAGCATGCATCTCATATTTCCACCCACAGTCAATGAACGCAAGCCACAGCTTTCACCAGGACCACCATCCCCTGTCCTCTAGTCTGTCTTCCATACAGCAGCTCATCTTCTAAAAATGCCTTCCTTCCACTCAAATTCCATTAAAGCCTCCTGTGGTGGTTATGTTTGTGTGTCAACTTGGCTGGGCCTGGTTGAGTGGCTGGGCAGCTGGTGGTAGTATTCTCCATGATGAGACTGGCAATCAGCTCCATGGTGGGACCTACCACAAGCAGCTGAGTAGCTGCTTTTGGGATGTGGTCTGCTTCCCATATATAAGCAGCAGCTTTGGGAATGGTGTCCAGCCTATGGCACGCTTGGACCCTGCATGTGGCCGTGTTGTTGCTCAGCAGCCTGCTATGCTCTGCCAATCTTGGGACTTACGGATGGACTTAAGTTAATGGCCTGCCACGTGGATTGGTAAAACCGGGACTGTGACATTGTACTTGTCAACCTTGGGGCTTCTCAGCCTCAGCAGCCAGCAGCTGAGTGAAGAAACGCCTCTAGCTCCAGTGGGCTGGGAGCAAGAGGCAGAGCTGGACCCCAAGGTTGAGGGGCTTTCACCCAGCCCCTAGAGCCTGGCACTTTGAACTTGGACTTAAAGCCTCCAAATTTTAAGAATAAACTCCTGTTAAAACCAACCCATTTGTGGTATATTTCTTGTCAGAAAGGCACTAGGGAACCAGAACAGCTCCCGATTACCTTTCAAATAAAATGCAGAATGCTCACTAGGCCCCTACTCAAATGTCCATTCATGCACTTACGTTGCTCTATCATACTGGCCTCCTGTAAACACATTTTACTTGCACATGGTTCCTTCCCCAACTTCATTCCAGTTTCTGATCAAGAAAGACATCATCCATATGAAATAGACCCTGCCAATTCAGTCACTGTTTTCCCTTTCTGATTACTTTTTCATCAGCACTTTCATTACTTGAAATTATATACTCCTGGGCATTTCTCCCCCAATTAATACGTTAAGCTCCACGAGAGCATGTCTTCATCTATGCCAAACACTGCACCTATATAGTGTGTGGCACACTACAGCTACTCCATCAATTGGTTAAATTACAGAAAAAGGTATCTGAAGGGAGAGGGAGATTTAAGGGAGGTCTTCTCTGTTTAGTTAAAAACTTCTTTAAAGATTTCATTGAAGTATTAAAAAGCAAAGATGTTACTTTGAGGACTAAGGTGCACCTAAGCCAAGCCATGGTATTTTCAGTTGCCTCATATGCATGCGATGGCTGGACAGTGACTAAGAAATACCACAGATTTATGCCTTTGCATTATGGTTATTGGAAAAGAATATTAAATATATTATGGACTGACAAAAGAATAATCAAATCTGTCTTGGAAAAAGTACAGCCAGAATGCTCCTTGGAAGCAAAGATGGTGAAACTTTGTCTTAGGTACTTTGGGCATGTTATCAGGAGGGACCAATCTCTGGAGAGGGTATCATACTTGATAAAGTAGAGGGTCAGTGGAAAGAGGGAGACCTCCAATGAGATGGATTGATGCACTGGCTACAATGGGCTGAAACACAGCAAGGATGAGAGGATGGTGCAAGACCAGGAGGTGCCTCATTGTGTTGTATACGGGGTAGCTATGAGTTGGAACTGATTAGACAGCACCAAAAAAAAAAAAAAAAACTAGAGCATATTTTTACACTGATGGGAATAATCCTGTAGAGAGAACTTATGAGTGTAGTAGCAAAGGGATAATGCAGAAAGCAGAATATGTAGTTATAAATACAGGCATATTGGCAGATTTTGAGAAATGGAAAGAAATCAGATCTGAGATGGGATCTTCAGTTCTCCAAATGTAGCACTGTTCTTGGGATCCTTCCCTATACACAGGATGGCTGTGATTATGTTGAGAAGGCACCCCACCATACCCTTTCCATGAAACTGATCAAAATGCTGTTATACTGAGTTTCATGATACATCAAAGCTTCACAATAAAAACAGATCTCTGCACAGCTAAAACATTAAAGCCCCAGGGTTACATTTAAAACAAGTTTGCCATTTTTTAAAAAAAACAACTGTAAATTAAGAACGACATTTTCATTTGTGCCTCCTTCTCTTTCAGGAACTATATGAAAAACAACATTTGTTTTATGAGTCATCACCAAGAGGAATTAGTGCCAAGTCAGCTTCAAAAAAGCAAGCCCCAAGAGCAGCACTTAGAGTGTAAAAGACTGTGTGGTAAGGGACAACCCAAGCCGCTTTCTCCAGAGTTCTAATGGCCTCCAAAACTGATGAATGTCAGTGTGGTAGAACACTTCATACAGTGTCTTTGTGCCAATACAATTTTGTTATTCTGTGTTTTCTCTTCAGTGTCATACAGCTGAAATTACAGCAACTTTTAATTGCTCCCTGAAAAAAAATAACACCAAAAGGTAAAGCCAGCACAAGGTTACATAGTTTATTTTTTATTCTCAGCAAGATGTTGTATGCCTTGACTCCGACTCGTAGTGAACCTACAGGACAGAGCAGAACTGTCCCATAGAGGTTTCCAAGGCTGTATTCTTTATGGAAGCAGATTACAAGGTCTTTTCTCCCACAGAGTGGCTGGGGGGTTTGAACCTCCACTCTTTTAGTAGACCAGAGCTTTTTCCAAGCAGGATACCAGGTAAAGATACACTGGCTAGTTCAATGTTCTGTGTTCTTTTTTACAGAGCATCCTTTGAAAAACTATGTCCAAGTGACGAAATCAAGCTTTGCCTTAAGATATGCACAGAGGCCAGTCACAGCTTTATTACCAGACACCTAAGTGGTCTGAACATTTAACACTTTGTCTCCTAAGCTATGACTTGCACTGGGTTTTGGGGGAAAAAACTTAAAAAAAGAACCAGGACACAATGCGGACAATTTAATTGCACATATGTTCTAGATAAGAATAGGGTCCTGTCTAGGAATTTAGTGATAATTCATAGTTACAGTTAAGTACAAAGATGATACCGCTTATTTTAAGAATTATGAATATAATTTAATGCAAAATATCTTAGTTTATTAATCTTATTATAAAAATGTTCAAAACAATTCTGCAACCATTGATGACATAAGCATTTTTTTCCCATGTATCTCCTTATATGAATAGAAAGAACAATTTCAAAATCATGGGACCATATTCATTTAGAAGTAGCCATTAGGAAAACATTAGAAGTCAGGCTATTCGGTTATTTATCCAAAATTCTAATTAGGTTTATGTTAAGTCAAGTTTATAAAATTCTCTCCTTGCAAGGCTGTGATGATCACTTAATAGCTATCCATTTTCCTGCAATTATTAGAGTTCTCAGGAATATCACTACCTCAGGTTATGGCACACTGGTGATAACTGATGTTGACTTTCGGATGACTACAGATGTAATAAATGACATTCAGACATCAAGACAATTCCCTCACTACTGTTGTCTGGGATGAAACATAGAAGCCACGAACCATACCAGCAACTTAGGTTTCCAGCCTCACAACAATGAATTCCTCTCTTCTGTATTTCTCCAGTTGAACTGTACGACTTGGCGAGGCATTTTACCAATAGAACTTGGTTATGATGATGGGCAATCCACAATAAAGAGTCTTAAACTACTTAAGCGGTAACCCATTATATTACTAATATGATAAGCTTTGGAAGACACAGAAAAAAATCTAACGTACGAACAACCTAGCTTGAAAAAGACCTAAAAATAAAATTAATCTGAAGAAAAGAGAATCAATCCTACAAAGCCAAAAACCTGTAAAGGAGGAAGATCTTTATTTGGCTTAGATTTTTTTCTTATTGTCCCCTAACTGTTCCAGTTTGAAAGAAATATATGATCCACTACATTCCATTATAACAAAGTAGAAAGACTATCGATATATGTAAGCAATAGTGAAACTGTATTATCTGAGACTTAGAAAACTGACTCGTAAAAGATCGGGTTTTGAAATGTACTATCTTCATTAAAATGGCAGAGGATGTTATGAGCAAAGGAGGTTTGAGAGCTTAAACAGTTCTATCATGGTACATTTCATATGCAATTGAGGAGTATACATTGTCTTCTTCCTGTTTTTGCAGAAGGGAAACTGTCCTACAGAGGTGAATGAAAGACATTTACCATGAATCTTCAGTGGAATTATATGCTGAGATTTAAAAAAAAAAAAAATCAACACATGTAATCAATGTGAATTTTTTTTCTTTGCCTAGCTTCACAGATTGTAAGATATAAAACAAAATTATGTTTCTTTTGAAATTCAAGCATTATATATATTTAAGCTATTCCTTGGTTTAGCTATTCATTTATTAATGTAAATGGGCAGGAATTTGTTTGCAAACCTCATTGGTTTATTACTAGTGATTTCAACTTCAGTATCTTAAATGATCTCATATTTTTCTGAGTTTGTAACTAAACAATTTTGTCTTCAAACTAATGTTTTGATGCAATACCCTCCTAAATCAGAGCTTTTGATTAGCAAAAATAAAAAAGGGGAATGCTTATCATTTGCATGTATATATTCATATTTTTATTTATAAAAAACTTAACAGCGGTAGAAGACATCACCCTCACTCGTTCCCCCTTTTGTTAGATATAGGAGCTCTGGTAGCATAGTGCCTAAGGCACTTGACTGCTCACCAGAAGGCTGGCGGTTCAAGCCCACCAGCCACTCCTCGGAAGGAAGGTTGGGCAATCCTACTTCCATAGTGATACTGCCTCAGAAACCCAAGGAGGGGTCGCTATGAGTCGGGGCCGACTCGACGGCAAACAACAACAACAACAAGTGGGTTAGCCATGGGCACTCTGCCAAGTGACGCTTACTCACTAAGTCGCCCTAAACCTGACCAGACTATTTTTCCTCCCCTTCTCAGATAAAGAATTTTGATGAGATACTACCTAGTTTTCAAGTCACTCGAATACTGAAAATGTTAAGACATCTGGATGTAAGACATATATATGATATATTGTACATATATCCTTCAGATGTGTAATGCTTTGTTTTCCCTTCTCCTACTTCTTTTTCTATTTTTGTTTTTTGGTGAACATTGCAAAGCAAGAGTTTACTTATTACCGTTAATTAAAACTAAGTAGATAACAAAATTTTAAAACAGTCCAGAATCAGTAACTTTTCCATCTAATTTTATTCTCTGTATTTTATGAGGTTAGCTATCCTACTGGATTTTACAACAGCATAAATAAACACAATGGGGGAAAAAAAAAGAGAAAAATGCAAGTCTAAAAAATTACAAGTCTTTTAAATGAAAGAAAATATGAAAGTCAGCCTCTGACCCCCACTTTTGAGGGCGTGTGAGGCAGAGAGGGGGAAGGCATTGAAAAGAAGATAAAAAGTAAATGTAAAATAATATGTATGGTTGGGTATAATTCTGAAACTAAATTTTCAATGTTTTATAATAAGGTAAGGGAACTGCATTGAATATGGAGGTTAAAATGTAATTTTCCACAAAGGTTTCAAAACATTTCGCTAACTCAGGTTTCAGTGGAAGGGTGTGTTGGCATATAGTCTCTGTGAAGTTTCTACGGGGAGGCTGACTCGGCTCTCCACTCAACCTTACCTCCAGGTAAAACCACCGCTGGTTTTGCTGCGGTCGAGGCAGCTGCAGCTTGAGCGTGTATTACCACTCCAGGGCTTGTGGGGGAGCCAGAAGACGCTGTTCCACAAACGTATATTTATTATGACATTAAGAATAGCAATGCCACTTTTTATACTCTATGGAATAGTCACTCTTTAGTTCCATTAAATAAGACACAGCAAGGGGAAAGACATCTTGCAAAATGGCTTTCAAGTTCAAGTTGAACTATAGTATAATTATATGGTGGCACAGGGGCAGATTGTGGGCACTTCTTATTACAACAGCACAATGTTACCAACTCTGACAAGACTCTGAAAATAGCCTTGAGCACCAACCAAAGTTTAATGAGTCAAGAACCTCAGTCACTTCCCTGTAACTACAGTTGAGTCTTTCCAGATTAATCAAGGTACAACCCATCACAGTATCTCATATCCATCTTGTGGGTAGAAGGTTTTTCTTATTAAAAACTACAATTTTCTTAACTTGCAAAAGTTATTTAACATTTTCTATCATATTAAATTAGCAACATAAAACATGATGCTTTATCTATAAAGTTCTACTCTGGTTTCTATGCATGTTTGCATTTCTAATCTGCAAGAAACAAATTCCTATTTGATATTTGGTAACAGAGCATTAAAGAGATACTATATACATGTGGCACGCGCACACACGCACACACACACACACAACACGTTAAAAAGAAGCCAACACACTTTAGCAAAAGTCTAAGCTTGCATAGTTAAAAAAAAATTATGAATACAGTTTTTGTTAAAATAGAAAATGGGGAATAAAAGTTCTAGAGTGGATATGAAGAGAGATCTTTTCCAAACTTTTATTTGTGCACATTCAATTGAAAAAGATAACTTTGACAGGTTCTTTGGTGCCCATATTCTGCATACAAAAATGTAAAAGACTATTCACAAATAAAACACATTAGCTTGAACTAGGAAAAAAAAAATGACAACAATAAAACAGTTTAAGGTAGTGCACACTGTGACAGCTCTGCTTAAGAGGACATGAGAATTACTGCGAAAATAAATAGAATGTCCTTTTGTAAAAGCAGCAATGTCATGTCTTGTAAACTTCCTTTTTTATATTACAGCAAGGTCTGAAATAAAATCCAAAGGGCCTGGCGCTTACACTGCGGCTGTGAATGAACAGAAGAGTCTATTTCCTCAGGTGCGGTTGGTCCAGTTCTCCTTGAGTCCAATGTGCAGCAGGTTTTAAAAGGTGCTCAGTTAGGGATTCTAATGAATTAAGTGATGAATTACAAAATTTCTTTCCTGCTTTCAAACACAAATGGGTAAATCTGTTCCACAGCAGTAGCAACAGCCTTCACGTTGGGCCCTGCAGCAGACACAACAGAGGAAGGGATGAGGAGAGGAAAAGAGAGCACTCGGAAAAACCCATCTCGAGTGTCAAACACATTCAAGTAGCCTGGAAGAGCAGGTTATTGTTTTTTTTTAATCTACCCTTACATAATTATACACATAGTTCTAGTAAGAACAGAGAGAATAAATTTTTTTTCCCCGGACTTTAGAAAATCTAGAACACAAAATGATGTTATTCATGTCATTGTATTTTTAGGTCATCAGTCTGAAAATAGAGTACAGTGAAAGCTATGAAAGCTGGACCGTGTGTAAGGCAGAAGCCACGCAGACAAGGAAAACTCAAGTACTTGCCACTAAAACCAGGGACAGAAGAGTAGTAACACTGTATCTTGTCAAAGGCAGAAAACCTGCCAGACCGAGAAAAAATAGGCAGTCCTGTCTCGTCTCAGCTCTCCCAGGTTTAACTGTGTACAAGAAAATGCACACAAACTATAAAGGATAAAAACACTAACCTGTATAATATGCCTATAAAAAGAAGGAATGACAAAACGAGACTACACAACTCCTATCCTTTTGGTCACTACAGTCTGGCTAAGGGTGAAGACCACAGGCGTACCTGGGAACCTAGCAGAGTGAACAAAGCTGTTGCCATGGTGTTGGGAAACCAGAGGGGGTCTAAAAATGCCCAGACTATGACTGCCTGGTATCCATATGTTTAAAATTAATCTGGCCATCTGGCCCTCACAGCTTAGTATCAAGGAGTGAGGTAATGCTACATATGAATCAATCCACATAGCACTAGAAACAACTTTTTAAAAATGTAATTTTGCATTTAAATAGCTAAAAACAAACATTTTAAAAAAGGAACAATGAAAAAATTTCATAACATTTGAGTAAAAATGGTTTCATTAACACATACTTAGCTCTCATAAAAGATCTAGTCACTGAGCCTTTGCAAGGTGCTGACCATGACCATGCCTTCTCTCAGTCTGCCCTTGACCTACCTCGCCACCCCCCACCCCCCAGCATGGTCCTTTGCCCATGGGAACAACTCAGTATGTGCTCAGTGAAGTGTTTTCATAGGATATTACAAATGTAAACAAGTACATTATGTGTACTCATTAACCAGGTTAATTGCTTTCAGTTTGTTATTGTTTTACTTACTCTACGAAGTCAATAAAAGTAGGTTTTACATAGGCATCCCATTTTATTCTACACTTAGAAGGAACTATGGATAGACTTGAGGTTCTTCCAGAAATCTAGGCTCCAAAGTATAGAAAAAGACAGTTGAAAGAAGGGAGCAAACAGATTTGCCCCCACCCACCAGCCCATTTTTAAGATTCAGGTGGAATCTGCAGCAAAAGGCTTGAAAGACCCCCAAAGTAAATGTGAAAACCCAAAGAACAAGTTAAAACTAGAGCTTATTTTAGGGGTTTAATGGTGTCAGTTAATAGCTTTTATTCCCCTTTAGGGATTAAAAAAAGAAAAAAGTAGAAGTCAAGGACACTAAAATTACCCTCAACTCAGTTTTGACTATGGTTGGGCCTGACTGTGAAGCAATGCCACCACACAATTCACTGCCCCGCACGTGCTAGGGCTACCCTGGGACATCGATGCCTAGGCTTCTGAAACGACACCTTCCCAATACTAACAGACTCAAAAGACATAAAGAACATACACAACAAACAAGAATAATTATATTTCATTATTTTGTTTACGTAAAACCCCTGTGAAGTTCATAAAATAGGTTTCTCTTGTGTATTTTAAATATTTTGTTGTTGTTATTTACCATCGAGTTGGCCCCGACTCATAGCGACCCCTCCTTGGGTTTCCGAGGCAGTATAACTATGGAAGTAGGAATGCCCAAAAATAGAATATATCATAAATTTCAAAAATCATATTATGGAGATATTTATTAGAATATCCTTAATAGCTTCAAACTGGAAACTACCAAATGCCCACGGACAGTAAGTATATTCACATATTGGATACTATACGATGAGAATGAATGATTATCAACTTCTTGGAACCATTAAGTATGAATTTCACTAAGGTAATTATGAATGAAATAAGACAGACACAAAACAGTATCCATTAGATTTACAAATAGTACAAAAGCAGATAAAACAATCTAAACAGTGTTAAAAGGAGACTGGTTCCCGTTGAAGTGCAGAGGAAGTAATTGAAGAAGATAAGTTAGATATTATTTCTATTTTGGTACAAGCATCTCTTACTACATTCAATTCACAACTGACAAGTTTGGTTTCAACATCATGAAATACCTGTTACTGTGATACTTCCTGTTGAAAAAATCTGTAACGTAGCTCTTAGGGATTTTATTCGATAGCACACTGCAGGATGAAGTTCAGGTTCATAACTATGCCAAAAAACAAAAAGAAACCCTCACAATTAATATAACTATTTATAGGCAGAGGAGAAACTTCCAATATGTTAAATTATTTTGATTCTTCAAAGACACACCTGGCATGAGGTCTATTGTTCTTCGTGAATTCTGGCAAACGGATTTCAAATGGCATGTTACACACCGCCAACACATTAACAACTTTAAAATCTGTAAATATTACCTTTAGGACAGAAGTAAAATTCAGTGAATTATTTTGAAATAGAAAAATCTGCTCATCAGGGCAATCTTTAATAATTAAGTTTCAATCCTTAAGAAAATATGATAAAAACATATCTTCAGTTTAGTATTTTAAGTTCCCAATGACATCTTAATGACTTGAAAAAACAAAACAGCGCAAAAACTTAATTTGAAAAAACAAGCATTCAACCTAAGATATATGATGCACGATTAAAACAGTACTCTGGGGTCTACTGAATTGTTAGTTTAGTTTAGTATTTTAATACTTTAAATGGAATATTTAAAACAACTGGGATACACAAGAGACTAGAGGGGGAAATATTAAAGCAGAGTCATTCCTCTCAAATCAAAAAATGGAAAAGTTGTCACTTTCAAAGTCAATAAACAGAACGTACACTGAGCTCTAGAGGTTAGACATTTTCCTTATATATAATAAGGTAAAATGACATTTCTGTTTAGTCGTTTGTTTATTGGGGGTGGACAGAGTAAGGGATACAGTGACATTATTGTGTTTCTAATTAACTGGGATTTCTCTCAACACTTCAAATGTTATGCAAAAAAAGAAGACCCAAGGCTGAAAATAATGTCCTCTCAGTAATATCAGGTACTCCTATCAGTGTCTTAAATTGTCTAAACTCATTGTCTTTTCAAGCAACTCTAGTAAAACCACAATTTTGGATGAGCTAAGTTCCAATTCAGTTATTACACAATGCAGCTATAGAAAGTCAAAAACTGTGCAAAGCAGCCTCACTGTCAAATCACAGTTACACTTCATCAGGGCTCCCTGCGGTGCTCCTCTCCTCCAGGACCACCCTCCTCCTCCCCAGCAGCACTGCCATTCCTTCCTATTACCTTTCCCTTCAGAAAAGACTGTGCTCATCAGGCAGAAACGCTCTACTTTCCATCACTATTTCCACAAACTTATCCAAATTCAAAACAGCACTGGTCCATGTCTTCAGGGGCCATATCTCATCTTTAATTTATTCATCATTTGCAAGTGACTTAGGAAGTCCGTAAATATGCAATGATTTTATTCAAATGTAAGTCCCTACAAATTCCTACTCCATGAGGCTAACATGGCAGCAAGAGGCCATTTTACAGGTGTGAGAGCCTGCCACCAAGTATGGACACATCAACAGAGTTCTGTAGCTCTCTACTCATCATCTTGACATTTCATTCTTGAGATGAGCAAAAACATGGCTTCATTCATGTGAGAAATGAAAACCACCGAAGAGTGGAATAGATATTTAACTTGCAAAGAAACAAGTTTATCTAGGAGAAAGGGATTTTGTGAAAAGGTCAGCCCTTTATAAATACACATATAGGCAAATTTTGGGACTAGAAAAGTACTGCTCATACTGAAGGACAAGTTAACAATTTACATTTTATAAAAGTACATCCTTAAATATCTGCAGTTTAGATATTTTTTGAAAGTGTTACCTGAAAACCTAGTTTCTGCAGACTGCGGGCTAAACGTCTGGCACCAAATTTAGCTTCTTCTTCACTATGTATTTAAGGGAAAGAAAAAGATTATCAGTTACACAAAAATTAAATTTTATACTGAGGAACATGATAAACTTAGTCATGTGATTTTGATGTTAAGTCTAAGAAAAATGCCCTTTTCATGAGGGGAAAATTAAATTAAAAATACAAGTAATATTTACCTTGTTGCTCCAGTGCAAATAATTTTTCCTGAGGACCAAATTGTAGCTGTAATTCTAGGTTTTCTAAGCTTCATTAATACTTTCTGCAAAAAAAAAAAAAAAGAAAAAAGTAAAGAAAAATCACAGAACATAAACATTGATTTTCATGTATTATGTGGCCATTTTAATGTCAAAATATTCCAAGCTTATCCAAGATTGAAGTAACTGATCTTCAAATCACCTATCCTGAAATCAACTATAATACATAAAACAAAAATGTCCCAAAAGGACATTTAATTATTTAAAAATAAAAGGTCTATGCAAATCTATTTTCAATTGCCTCATATGAATGAGAAAGCTGGACAATGAATAAGGAAAATCAAACAAGATTCAATGCCTCTGAATTATGGTGTTAGCAAAGAATACTGAATGTACCACTGACTGCCAGAAGAACAAACAAACCTGTCTTGCAAGAAGTGCAGCCAGAATGCTCCTTAGAAGTGAGGATGGCAAGACTTTGTCTCACGTACTTCAGATACATTATCAAGAGGAACTAGTCATGTCTGGCAAAGCAGAGGGTCAGCAAGAAAGAGGAAGACCCTCAATGAGTTGGACTGACACGGTGGCTGCAGCAACAGGCTCAAACATAGGAATGACTGTGAGGTGGTGCAAGACTGTGCAGTGTTTCATTCTGTTGTACTCACTGAGTCAGAAATGACTCTATAGCACACCTAACAACAAACATGCAAATCTTTCACTATATACTTGAAATCAATGTACTACATGCCCACAAACATGCCAACTCTCCTTCCACTCCAATCAATTGACTAGAATTGACATGGGTCCACAAACAGGCCAAACCTGTTCACAACTCAACTTTCCAGGAGCTGTTATCTCCCCCTGGAACCTTCTTCCCTCAACAGTGTTACTTCATTTAGGTCTCTTACCTGCCCTGCTCATTCCATCCAAAACAGCTGCCCCTTCATTGCTCTGTAACTGCTTACCCTTCTTTATTCTATTTCATGGGACCCATCCCCACTTTACAGTGTAGCTTACAGCCGAGATGCCTACTGCCTACTTAAGTTCAATACACAAACTTTAAGCACAGGACACCTTAGAGCAGGTGATGTAATTTAAGAGTCCTTAAAAATGAAAGGCATTTTTAAGGATGCAGTTTGAATGAGCTCTGGTGGCATAGTGCCTAAGGCATTTGACTGCTAACCAGAAGGCTGGTGGTTCAAACCCGCAAGCCACTCACAAGCCACTCCTTGGGAGGAAGGTTGGGCAATCTGCTTCCATAGTGATACAGCCTCGGAAACCCAAGGAGGGGTCGCTATGAGTCGGATCCGACTGGATGGCAGTGTGTTGCACTGAGTATAAACAGGTCAAGAACTGAACTCCAAGTTAATGTGTGAATTTAAATTTTCACAATTTTTCATTTATGGAAAGATTTCTCGTCTGTCCATTTTGTGTTGAGAGAGAGCAATAAATGAGCACTGAGTAAATGGAATTAGTTCATAAATGAATCAGACATTTCTTCTTACAATGACTGTTATACTTTGAGTTCCTTCCTCTCTGTCATATACCATATTAGCTAACTCATATTACCTAAAAGCAATTACCTCTGGGGAAACTCAAATTTACCAAAGCTCAAAATGAAGTATGAACTAAAAGATATATAAAAGTGCATACACAAGTAACTGATAAAGAATGAATGGAGTTTATTCTGCATTTAATTGTGTTGCACCACCAGCTTGTCCATCCACTCAGATTTTTCATTTTACATTCCTGGGGTGGGGAAAGAGGAGGAAACGACTCCTTTTCCATATGGCAAACTAAAGTATCAAAGCAGCGATGGGCATTTTTCTCTCTAAACTTGTTAGCCAGACATACGGATTCCTTTGTTTAAGTGAAGATGGCATTATTGATGAACTTGAAAATCTTTAATTAGGATTCACTGAAAACTTTTGTTGAATTTAATTATGCTTTACTTGGTTTCAAGAACTAAGAGATAGTGTCAATCTACCTATGTATACTGGCAATAATTTTTTACAGCTTAATTAAAACTTTCCCATACATTCTTATTTAAATGTTGTAATAAATGTGTAAGATATACATGTCATCACTAATTTATAAAAGCCAAATAAATAATCATTGTCACTTATAATGTTAACCTCCAAACAGTAAGGTCAAAAACAAAGTATCACTTTTCATTTTTAAAAACATAGGTTTATGAAAACTGAAAATCTAAATGTTCAGGTTGAGATATGAACCATATATTTTCAGCAATGTATTACTAAAGAAAACCAACTATCTTGGCTTAACTAACTAACGAGGAGTACAAAAATTAATATACTATGAAAATTACAATATCTACTAGGACATCATTGAAGTATGTGAAGTATATGTGAGTAAGTATAAATCAAAGTATAAATATTCCTTTATACAGTTAAAAACTGGAGAACAACAAAATATCTATGTAACCAAGGAGTTTTTTGATTAAGACTCAGGGCTAGGCGTCATCCATAAGAGGAGGGGCCTTTTACAGGACCCAGTGCTGCGTCCAGTACTAAGCATGTGGTAAGGGGCCCAAAATATTTGTAGACCGAATACATTTTATACTAGCATTCATGGCACTATAAAATTAGGCCAAGTAGCACATGCACAAAAATTCAGATACTTACTCCAACATCACGCTTATAAATTACATTTGCTCCCTCCAAAGCAATCTTCCTTAAGTTCAAATGGCATCTTGTTCTAAAAACACAGACTACATTTGTAATTAAAATGTCCAATGCAACATCACTGTCTGCATCCATTGGGGTAGTTTAAAAACTTAGCTTCCCACCACGAAGATCACATCCTGAGAAATGAAACAAAATAAAGTAATTAAACTTCAATGTTCTCTTAGTTTATTTTTCACAAATAATCTTGAAAATTAAAATGCAAGAAATGAATCTATATTATTTATTTTTCATTTGCTACTCAAATCAAATCATGCCCCTTTTCCTCCCCACTAAAAACATCATAGTTTTGAAAACAGCATACCATGTAACGTCCTTCAAAATGTGGGCCTATTCTTTAAAATAAGCAGCTTTACATGCCAGGCACCTTCCAGACTCATCTCCTGTGACTTGGTGTTTACAGCCACTATGTTCCAGGCATACCCCAGTATGGCGACTCCCAAACAGATTTTCAAGGGCTGGACCGCTGCTTTAATTATCCTTGTGGTCCCAATATCCAACTATTAATGGTATTATAGTCTACTTCATACAACTTGTGAGGGCTATGAAAAGTATGATCTTTTTTTTTTTTCTTTCTTTTTTCTATTTAAGACAGAGAACTCAACTTTAAAGAAGAAATACTGATTTTGGCCTATAATTAACAGATAAACTTACTTACAATTCATTTATTATTTAATCACGCAACACCTATGCACTGAAATACGGGAGAGAAAAAGAGGAGTAAGGCAAAGTCCTCTGACCCCAAGGAGCTAACAAACCAGTGAGTAGTGGAAGAGTTAGTACAATAATATTTTTATCAAGATCAGAATCTTCCAATACACATACTGTAAGAACAACTCCTATGATAAAAGTATTATTATAAATAAACAACAAAAGAAATCCCTACTTTTTACTTTGCACATCAATCATATCCAGCTAAAATATTCCTCTCTTTTGACTGGATTGCCACATCTGTGATGGTTAATGTTTTATGTCAACCTGGCTAGACTATGATACTCAGTGGTTTGACAGACATTGGATTGATTGCTCTTCCATAATGTAAACACATCCATTTTGTGACTGATGTCAGCAGTCAATCAGTTGAAAAGCTAATCAGTTGAAAACCAATCAGTTGAAAACCAATCAGTTTCCTTGGGGTGTGGCTTGCATCGAATATATACAGATGTTCCAGCAAAGTTTGCTCTCTCTCAATCCTGCATCTGACCTCATCATCCTCTGACCTCTTGACACATGACCCAGCAGCCTTCCTTCTGATCTGTCAATTTGGAATATGTTAGTCCCCACAAGCACAACTGTGTGAGCCATTTTCTTGAAATAAATATCTCTCTGCATATATATGAGGAGCTCCGGTGACACAGTGGTTAAAGCATTCAGCTGCCAACCAAGAGGTCAGCAGTTTGAACTGACCAACTGCTCTGTGGGAGAAAGATGAAGCAATGTGCTTCAGTAAAGATTTACAGCTTTGGAAACCCTATAAGGTATAATCAGAAGTGACTTGATGGGAGTGGGTTAGTTTGGTTGGGTTTTACTATTACCATCGAGTGGTATGAGGACTTTATAACAGAGCTCTACTCTGTTACAAAGGGCCACTATGAGTTAGAATCGACTCAGTGGCAGTGGGTTGGGTTTGGTTTATATATATATACATTTATATATATACATACTTCACTGGTTTTGCTCCTCTAAAGAATCTAGCTTAAGACAACATCTTGAAAACTAAGTAATAGTAATTCAGCTAACCTGATCCACAAAAATAAAACCAGGAAATAGTAACAATACTACCCTAACTATCTTTTAAGGTTCCTTGCAGCCACATACACTATATAGTAGTATTCTTTATAAAGATTCAAATTATATGACTAAAACAATGAAGATATCAAGAGTCCAAATAAAGAAAATGTGTTCATGTTTCAGCGGCTCTTACTTTCTGACAAAACATGATGACAAGTCAGACTAAGGCTTCTAACTCCTCTACTAGGACCACACCATACACTGTATCAACTGTACCCCAAGTTCATTCTATTTTCTCACTCTGACATTCCTATATTCCCTTTCTATCTTTTTGTTTTTCTGTTCTGTGTAACTCAAGCTTTGAACCTTGAGTTACCGCAGATCATTTTACTGTACAAGGGGTGGTAAGGAAGGATGGCAGTGAGGCCTTATGGACAGATTCATAAGCAGGGGCACAGATGTAGTTATCAATACTGACCTTTAGGCTCAAGGTCCAACTCACCACTTACTAGAACTTGCACAAGTTACGTAATACATCTGCATCTCAGTTTTCTTATCTGTAATATGAAATACATAGTAGCTACTATTATCACAGAAGGAGGTCTTGTGGCACAATGCCTAAGGCATTTGACTGCAAACCAGAAAGCTGTCTGTTCAAACCCACCAGCTGCTCTGTGGAAGGAAGATGGGGCAATCTACTTCATAAACATTTACCACCTTGGAAATCCAGTGGGGTTGCTATGAATCAGAAGTGACTTACAGGAGTAGGTTAGTTTGGTTGGTAGAGTGATAGGATGAGGACTTTCTAAAATAATGTAGGAAAAATACTTAGCATGTATGTCTGGGACATAATAATGCAATAAATGACAGTGATTATCAATAAAGTAAGTTTAAACCAAAAGGCAGAGCAGAGATTTCATAATACCACTTCCCATGATTGTACCCCAGATATCAAGCCTTCTGGACACAATCAAGTTTTCTGCTATTTTTGTATAAAAACTGTGAAATCATCATGAGGCAGAGGCTCTTAGTTGCCTACCCTAATATCCATCCCATCCTTCCTTCATAATGAACAGAACCCAGATGTATAGCTGGGTACACTGTGGCAGAAATAAAATACTACAGCGTCCAACTTCCCTGGCAACAGAAGTAGCCAGGAGCCACATGACTATATTCTGGTGAGACATATGGAAAACAAAATGGCCATGTGTCTTAGGTGAGATCTGCTCAGAGGGACTGAACTAAGCTGACAAGGGCCCTTTCTGCTTCTCTGTCCTTCATTTTTTTCTGTCTGGAGTTTGGACATGAAAGCTGGAGCTCAAGTAGCCATTTCTGATCATCAGACAATGAGATATGGATGGTAGAACAGTCAGACAGAAGCTGCCTAGACCCCTGATATCATCATCAATCACCTTATGCCTCCTGTACTTCTTAACTCCAGATGTCAAAAATGTGAAAGAAAAACCAATTTCTATCTTGTTTAACTCTTTCAAGACTATTTCTTGCTTTGAATTTTTTGTTGAAACCATGTGTTATCAGTAATGGAAAGCATTTTGAATAAAATGGAAAAACACTTTTTTGAAGTAATATGGATTTTGATACAATTAGAGACATTTCCCAAGGGGTTTCTGGTGTCCGGATTGGTGAGAGTAGACCCATTTCTTCAGATTCATGCGATTACACAGGCCCCCACCAGGTGGCGGCATGCAATAAAAGTGGAACAGAATCTCCCCACTAAACCCCAAAGGTGGACAATGTAGGTGGGCACTATATGTCCCACAAGTCACAAAAGCGTTAAGCACCCTTTATGCTGGATTTCTGTTATGTGCAGCCAGACCTAATCCTGACACATATTCCTTAAGCATAAATTACAAAAAGTAGTAAGGAGAAACTGTAAAGAAACTAAGCTAAATTTACCATTTCATAACAGTTTTCCCACTGAACAGGCTAAAACAAACTCATTCAGATTGACTACTTTGTCTTGCTAAAGACAAATTCTTCCAAGGAGAGAATACAAGGACAATATATAGGGTAAAAACAAGTCAAGAAAGAAAGGGTAAACCAAATATTTATGAATGCAAAGAACCCTTGAAGTTAATTCAAGTTGACAATTGTCTCTATACCTCAGCACTTAAATTTTAAACATGAAGTCATGGGAATGGTTCATTACAAGTTACTAATTGTTCGTATTTCAGATCAGTAACCTGGCAAGTAGCCCCAGAAAATATTATTGTCTTACTAGTTTTTCAATCAAGGCTACAATATGAAAAAGTCAGTAATTATTTCAAAAAGGACACCCTACATGAAAGGCTCCGCATTTTTATAGTAGTATAAAAAGAGGCTCATTGCAAACCAGTTTATCTATTTTGTAAAACAAGATAGTAGTACTGGATATAAACAAAGAGTCTCAAAGTTATCATATCCCTTTTAAATACAACTAGAATGGCAATCGAGTGAAACAGACAGATTGACTTCTACAAAGCATCTAAAGGCCGGTATCTCCTTGAGTGTGAAATGTGGCTAAGTAACTTTATCAATGAGCAAGAAAGGTCTGTCTGCGTAACTTTTATTCTCAATGTTAAAGTAGAGCTGATTGACCCTAAAAAGTGGAACTGAAGGTTTACTCTATCACTGAAAATACACGCACAATTTTGGTAAGGAAAAAAAAAATGCTATAATAAAGATGGTGGAAACTAATTTCCAGTAAGGATGAAATATTCCAAATTGTTTACCTCTATTATGGTACCTACCGTTAAACATTGGACTATTTCCCTTACTAAATTCTGGGTTTCCTGAGATCAAAAACTGTCTTGAAAGTTTACATACACCTGTGGGCTAGCAAAGGAGCCCTAATAGCATAGTGACTAAAGCATCTGACTGCTAACCAGAAGACTGGTGGTTCAAACCCACCAGGCACTCCTCGGAAGGACGATTGGGCAATCTATTTCCACAGAGATACACTGCCTCAGAAACCCAAGGAGGGGTTGCTATGATTCGAATAGACTCAATGGCAGTCAGTGAGTGAGTGGGTGATGGCCTAGCAATGGAGCCCTGTTGGCACAGTGGTTAACTGCTCAGCTGCTAACCAGAAGGCTGGGGTTTGGGGGTTTGCACCTACGAGCTGCTCCTCAGGAGAAAGATGTGGCAGTTTGCTCCCGCAAAGTTTTACAGCTTTGGAAACCCTGTGGGGCAGTTCTACTCTGTCCTATAGGGTCATGGTCACTATGAGTCAGAATAGATACAACAGCAGTGTTTTACTATTTATTTATTTAAAATGGCCTAGCATGAAATCTGGCAGATAACTGGTCCTTAATTATTATTTGGTAAATGAATGCTATTAAATCCAATATTTCGACCTCTGGTCTGTATTAAACTTCTCATCTACTCAAATTCCAAATTATTTCTTTTAATATCAGGTATGGGAAAAAAGTTAACATCAGCAAGCCTGAAACTGTCCTTCCAAAGCCACCTATTTTCACATCAATGTAAAAGAGCAAACAGTCTTTTTCTTCCCTACAAGTCTCATAGCCTGGTACCCATGGAAATGCTATGGTAGCCCTAAGTATTAATATGTAATATGCTCTCAGTGTTAAAGTGGAATTGATTGACCCTAAAAAGGGAGTTGAAGTTCAAAAGGTTTAGGTTATCACTGAAAACACACACACAATTTTGTTACATCTCATGCTGATTTATACTGAAGGCAAATGTTAGTTTTACTGGTTTATATAGCTCCAAGGCACTTGGCTGCTAACCAGAAGGCTGGCGGTTCAAACCCACCAGCTACTCCTCGGAAGGAAGATGGGGCAATCTACTTCTGTAGCGATACTGCCTCGGAAACCCAAGGAGGGGTCGCTATGAGTCGGGTCCAACTCAACGGCACATAACAACAACAACATAGCTCCAAGGGGAATGCGTTCAAACAACTCCACAAGAAATACAGTATTTGAAAGTGCTAATATTTAAAGTCACAAAGCTGTTGAACCCGCTAATCATAACACTACAGTATAAAATACTTAAGACACACAAAAAGGGCACAAAGAATAATAAAAGGAGTATCAATGTACCTTCCACCTAGCTGAATCAATTTTATAGTAGAGTTGATGCCTCCCCATGCGCTTCCTACAAATGACATCCTCATCCCTCCCCTCCAGAAGAAAACCTCTACTCTGAATTTGGTGGTTTAATCATCCTCAATATTTCTCTTAAACTTGCTACATATATATTACATCCCTTAACTCAATTAAGCCATGATTTAAAATACATTGATGGATTTAGTTTAATATTTCATTTAGAGCTCATCCATCTTATGTTTTCGTTAACAGGAGAATTAGCCTATAATTCTCCTATCTTGTCCTTACTTAGCTTGGGCACTGAGGTTACACAAGACTCATTAGACGAGCTGGGGAGATTTCCCCCTGTAGAACACAGCTTAGACATGTATCTGAAAATTGTCTACATCTATTTTCTTGCTTAGTAGACTTTTTAAAAGACAAGTTCAATTTTTTATAATTCTGAGGACAATTGATGTCTTCTATTTCTTCTTGGATCAGTTTTGGTCAATTAAATTTTCCAGAAAATTTTCAATTTTGGCCAAAATGTTAACAATATTATTCTACTCAGAAAGCTGACATTAAAGTGAGTTTTTTCTTTTTGATTCCTTTCTTCTTTTTGTATAGTCTGGATTTTTTGTTTGTTTTAAACAACAATGTATATTAGGTTTACTATAAGAAAAAGTTATTTCTAAATTATTGTTATGTTTTATTTAAATTATCAATAATCTACCCACTGCCAAGGTCTAACATTAAGACATTACTTGGTCAGATGTTCTGCCTTGTTTCTGAAGTAAACAGTATGAGCTTATTTTGGCACACTATTTTCCCTAATAAAAAGTAAAGTTCAAAACTGCAGCTGTCCTATCTTCAAGAAATGCCCTATTTCCAGCTTTCTATTAAGATGCATCATAAAAGTAGAAGCAGCCTCCTCCTAGCTCTGTGACTTTATGGACAAGAATATCACATTATATTTTGGGTCCTTTGACTCTCCAGTAGTGTTCACAAACATTACACTTCAGCAATTACCACAAATTGCAACATGAAATCATCACTTGGAAAACACTGCCACCTCCTGACCTTTAATCATATCAAAGACCACTATATTTTACATTTTCTACAACAGGAAAAATATTTTAACTGAAAGGCCAAGATAAACACTGTTACAAGAGAAAAGCAAAAATAATGGTGAAGCCCTCCCCTCCACCAACTACCCTTCACCCCCCAAAAATAATAAGCCTAAAGGCGAGAGGACAGAAATTTGGAATCCAGCAACTTTAAAAATGTATTCCACTTGCATGTGAGGATCCTGTAGCAGGGGCCTCAAAGGTTTAACCACAAAATTGTCATCTATAACTGGAGACATGGCAGAGGCTCAGGAACTGGAAGTAGACCAATCTACAAACACAACACGAACCCATGTGGTCCGTGAAGGATCAGTCTTCTCTAAGAAAAAGATATGCCAGCCACTAACTTCATATTCTTTTAAACGCACTTAAAATAGCAAATCAGGAAATATGACATTTTTTGTCCTAATTCCAACACATTTTTTGATAACCTCTCAATACATACCTGTGACCATGATGGAGAAAGTGAATATCTTGCCTTTTAGAAAGAGGTGGCTCTTTTAACATCCATTTAACAGTACAGCAGAAACTCTAGGTCAGAGTTTAAGTTTAGCTATGTGACACCACATAAGTTACTTAACGTGTTGCTGAGTCTTAACTTTCTATTCTGTAAACTGATGATAATATCACCTGCACCACTTAGGGGTGTTTTAAGGATTAAGTATGATTGATAATCTATTGAAGTGCTTCAAACACAGCACGTGCTCATTTTGGTACGAGTCAAAATGGACCAAACAACAACTGTTAGATGAATTCATAGGTGATTCAATATTGTAACCTAATAGGATTATTTAATGAATTGATGACACACTTGAGAATGGTCACAGTGACAGAAAAAAAAAAAAAGCAAGATAATAGGCTAGGCAGCAGTCAGCAAACTATATCGAGTGGGCCGCTGCCCGTGTTTTTTTTTTTTTTTTTAAATTGGAATACAGCCCAATTCATGCATTTATGTATTTGTGCAATGACTATGCAAACATATCAAACAGGTGTAACAGAGACTGTATGACCGGCAAGCCCTTTTGTTAGTTTGCTCATTCCTAGGCAAGGTCAATGAGGCATGATCAGTAAAATTTAACAATGACTGAACACAGAACTACCACTTGATCCAGCACTCTCAACCCCAGGTATATACCCAGAAGAAGTGAAGGGAGGCAAGCAAACAGAAAGCTGTACATTGATACTCACTGAAGCACTTTTCACAACAGCCTAAAGGTGGAAACAACTGAAGTATCCATCAACAGATGAATAGATAAACAAGATGTGGTACATACATAACAGAATACTATTTAGCCAGGAAGAGAAATGAAGTCCTGATGCCCCAACATGGGTTAGCCTTGGAAACATTACGCTGAGTGAAATAAGTCAGTCGCAAAAGGACAAATACTCTATCATCTCACTTACATGAAATAATCAAATATATAGAAACCAAAGATTTTTAGTGGTTACCAGGAGATGGAAGGAAGGGGACGGGGGGCGTTTTGCCTAGGAGGTATTGAGTTTATGGAGGTATTGAGTTAATGGTGGTGGAATGATTTGGGGAAGGACTGTAAGAATGGTTGCACAACCTGAAGAATGTAATCAATGCCATTAAATTATCCATGTAAAAATTGGTAAGTGGCCATATGATTCATGTATACCTTCACCACACAAAACATGTAACACTGATAACATTATATTTCAGAGATAGCTACTGAAATATTCAGGGAGGAATGTCATGTGTGTAATATACTTTAAAATATGTGTCTCCTTAACTATTCGAACTCAGGGAAAAATAGATTTGTATAAAATTTTAGATGACTATCTCACCATCTGGAATCTCACCACAGGTATCAAACAGGCAATCTAGTCAGAGGCAAAGAACAGATTTGGATAATAAGGTATAATACATTGTCAGGAGCTCTGGTAGCGTAGTGCCTAAGGCATTTGACTGTTAACTAGAAGGCTGGCGGTTCCAACCTACCAGCCACTCCTTGGAAGGAAGACTGGGCAATCTACTTCCATAGAGATACTGCCTCGGAAACCCAAGGAGGGGTCGCTATGAGTCGGTATTGTAGGACAAAAAAATGCCATGTTAACTGCTTCGTCTTTTAATAATTGTTAAATTTAAGTCATAGATATAAGTGGTCATTATACTACTCTCTGTACTTTTCTATTTGTCTGGAAACTTGCATAATCTAAAAAAGCTGTATGAGAAAAAGATTCTACAATAGGTCACACAGAGTATTGGTTATAATAACTTAAAAACAAACAAACTTAGGTTGGGTAAGAGTGTCCTAACCAAAGGAAGTAAGAGCCACTTTACTACTCAAACATCTAGAATGTTTAGTTCTTGGTATCTAGATAGCCAGAGAGAAGAGCAATCAGACGAAGGGATTAGGTGA
>NW_006922015.1:617879-620110 GCF_000298275.1 Orycteropus afer afer | reverse complement strand
ATCTTTATGGAAGCAGACTGCCTCATCTTTTTTTCCATGGAGGAACTGGTGGCTTCAAACCACCAACCTTTTGGTTAGCAGCCAAATGCCTTAACCACTTCACCATCAGAGTACTCCTTAGATAAGGACAAATTTAAGAATTACATACTTAATTTGTATTTTAAAGTTAGAACTATTACGCTAATTTAAGTAAGTAAACATCTCAAATCTGAATTTCCCACTTTTCCTTCTATACACATTTGTGTTCTCAGAAGTAAAGGGAGAAAATAAAAGGCACTAAGAGGTAAGTAACACAGGTAGACACATAAAATTGCAAAAGCTTTAGACTTGTTTGGCAGGGCGACATTCTATCGTGAGGATGTTTCGGCCCACAACCCAAGAGCCAGGCGTCAGGTTGACATTTTTGTAGTCTAGCCGCATGAGGAAACTTTTGTATGCCTTGCCATACACACACATAAAGGTATTTTCCAGGAGGAAGAATTCTGTATTATACAACCTACATTATATAAAATGTTCAGCAAATACCTAAGTAAATGCAAAAGTATTTGATGTACAAAACCATCATTATATTAAGTTAGTTATTACTGTCTTTACTATATGTATCTTATCTGCCATCCCTGAGACAATGTGTAGCAATTCTGAAGACTGATGACACTGCTAGAGTTCATGTGAATAACCTGCACCAAAATGAATTATTAACAATGTTTTTTAAGAGCGCTAGCAAGACACTGGTTTTTATGGAAATTATTTAACAATGGTAACTCTAAGGGCTGCCAAAACAAAAAACCAAACCTATCACCCTGGGGTCTATTTGGACTCATTTGTTGTTGTTATGGGCTGTTGAGTCGACCTGACTCATAGCGACCCCTCCCTTGGGTTTCTGAGGCAGTATCACTAGGGAAGTAGATTGCCCCATCTTGCTTCTGAGGAGTGGCTGGTGGGTTTGAACCGCCAGTCTTCTGGTTAGCAGTCAAGTGCCTTAGGCACTACACTACCAGAGCTCAAGTGTTGTTGTTGTTGTTATTTGCCATCGAGTCGGCTCCAACTCACAGTGACCCCCAAAGGGTTTCCAAGGCTGTAAATCTTTACAAGCAGACTGCCTCATCTTTCTGTTTGAATCTCCAACCTTTTTGGTTAGCAGCCCAATGCCTTAACCATAGTGCCATCAGAGCTCCTCTGATCTCTGATAGTGGCCAGCATCTATTTAAAAAAAAAAAAAAAAGAAGAAGAAGAAGAAGAGAGAAGCTTATCTTATGTGTCAGACAATAAAAATATTTGTAATCCTCCAGGTGGTGGAGGAAGATGTAAATGAGGCTGGCTTCCTGAACGAGTGCTTAAGGAAAGGTAAGTGCAATAGTTTAGTACTCTTATGAAAAAGTTCTGGTTGAAAAAATGAAGTATTTTTGCAATCTAAGAATGCATAATCAAGCATCATCCCTAATTAATATTTAAACAGGAGTCTACATAAGAGTTTTACTACTCAACATATAGAGAAATATATCCATAAAATAAGAAAACTTGGATGCTAACAGAGTAGACATGGATCATAACCGAACTATGTGATAAAGAACTAGATCAGATATGCTCCTGTGTAAAATGCAGACAATGCCGTTTACATCACACATTGTTTTGAGGAATTCTTGAGCACCTCACAAATTATAACATGTTCCACAAACATAATGCCATTGCCAGTGAAAGCTAACATAATATTAAGGAGCCCTGGTGGCACAATGGTTAAGAGCTGGGCTGCTAACTGAAAGGTCTGCAGTTTAACCGCACCAGCCACTCCTGTGCAGAAAACCCCTGGCAATCTGCTCCTGAAGACGTCAGCCTAGGAAACCGACGAGGCAGCTGAACTCTGTCAACAGCGTTGCCATGAGTCAGAATCGACTTGACAACACACAGGAACAGCATTCACACTCATTTTAAATTGTAACTAAAGTACTACTGCAGATAACAAGAAAAAAGGTGTTTCTTACCTAACACAACTTTAAACTTGGATATTCAAACTCAAAAGTGGGAAATCTGGCATATTAATTCCTTGCTATGTAAAAAGCAAAATTCACTTTGGATAGAATTCTTAATATTTCAAATAAAAGGTGTTAATCCATGATTTAAAAAAAAAAAAAAAAAAACAGTGTCTTTTTCTGATTATGTAAGAAACACTCCAAGGAAAAAAGCTACCCGTAACCCTACCAGTGATACTCACTGTTAAGATTTTGGTATATGGT
>NW_006922015.1:607448-617494 GCF_000298275.1 Orycteropus afer afer | reverse complement strand
GGCTCGAGTATAGCAGGGATTGTGGGGCTGGCGCGGGATCAGGCAGTGTTTCGTTCTGCTGTGCATGGGGTCGCTATGAGTCGGAAACGACTCGACGACACTTAACAACAACAACAAATGAATTAACTGATCATCTCTCAATACTAATGAGACTGAACTTTCCAGATATTACTGTTTGTCCTGTCTCATATCCTTTGTTCATTTTCCTTCTGATATTTCTTACTGATTTATAAAAGCTCTTATAGAAAGAATATTAACCCCTTGCAGCTTTATGCTATTACTTCTGCCGAAAATATTCTATTCTCACTCCTACACCACTGGTTCACTCCTACTTGTTCCACAGCTCAGCATCACCCTCATTCAACCAATTCCATGACAATGTATTGGAACTCTATGTATTAGGCCCCATACTAGGAGCCTAGAACAAACTGAGGTGGAAAGAACAACATGTGTCCTCAGCTATGAGATAAGTTAAGCTTTGGAACAGTTCAGTTCTGAAGGAGGGCCAGAACAACCAGAAGAGAGAGTGAAAAAGAAAGTGACTTTAAGACCAGAGAGGCAGGGAGGTATCCAATCATGCTGGCCCTTCTAGTGCATGTAAGTTTTTCACATTTACCCCAAGAGCAATGGTGAGCTAGAAGAGATTTTAGAGCAAGAAATGACATCATATATTTGCACTTCTAAAATACGTATTTTAAAATATACCACTTTTGCAATGGGACAATGAACTAGAAGATAAAAATGGGTAAGAAACCCAGTCAGGCCTAGTGCAGCAGTCCTGTGGGAAATGACCATAGAGTGGATTAGAGTGATGATGCTAGATGGATATGGAAAGACGCAGGCAGAAGAGAGAGACTTTTAGGATCCAGAGTTAAAAGTTTGGTGATTGAATTTGGGGATGAGGACAAGGGAGATAGAAGATGACTCCAAGTTTATGACCTAAGATAATATTTAGTGAGATAGAAAACAGTGGGGAGAGAGCAAGTTTACAAGTAAAACGAGGCAAGAAGGAAGGAGAACGAAGTGGGAGGGGGGCGATTCAAGGATTCAGTGTTGGACATGTTGAACTGAAGGAATCTATGAGACATTCAAGGGGGTATCCAGAGTATATAATTATATAAAAGTCCATAGCTCAGCACAGGTCTAGGCCTAGGTCTAGATTGGAGATTAAAATTTGGAAACTGTGGTGTCTATCCCCTACACAAATACAGAAGGTAATCAAAACCATCATGGGTGACATAAGAAATCTATGGAACCAAGAAACAGAATTCCCAAGACTGAGCCAGTGTCCCTTTTCTAAGTTCCGTTACCAGGCTACTATGCATAGCCCTATCGCAGCATTTTCCCACACTGTACTATAGTCAAATTTCCTATTTATGTTTGTCTCCTTGGTAAACAATAAGCTCCTCAGAAGAATCAAATCTTACTTATTTTGGTAGCCCAGCCTTGGCATAGTTCCCCAGGTACTGTCCACACTCAATAAAATATCTGTGGAGCTTAATTGTTAACCTGACATCTTAAGAAAGCAGTCCATCCTCTCCCTCTCTTACACACACACACACACACACACACACATACAAATACACCATACATAAACTAAAGAAGTCAGACTCTGGGGCAGAATGCTCGAGTTAAACCCAGACTCTACCACCTGGCTGCTTAGTGACCTTGAATAAGTTACTTGACATTTTTGTGCCTCAACGTTCTCATCTGTGAAATAAGGCAGATGACAGTACCTACTGTAGAATGTTGTGGAAATTCATATAAAGCACTGAGCACAGTACTAGCATGTGGTAAGCATTCTAATTTAGCTATTCTCAGTGTTACTATCTCTGTTATTCATCTTTCATGGACAGAAAAGTGTTCACAAATAGAAAGGACTTCTAGTTATTTACTGTAGCCTTAAACTTTGGAACATAAAAACTGATGTTGTAGAACCTGGTTTTAGTGGGAGAAAAATGTGAAACAAAACTCAAAATCATGAAAAGGACCAGGCTTACTGGTCTGATAGAGACAGGTGAAACCCAAGACTATGGCCTCCAGTCACCCTTCGGACCTGGAATTGAACTTACTCCCATGACTTCTAGCCAAACAACATGTGTAGAAGGTGAACACTTACACCAGGTAAGTACATGCCTTAGAATAATCAACCATGGCATCAGAAGGGCAATATTTGCACAAGGAGATAGCTCAGAGGGCAAGAATGCAGAGGAAATAAGGACACAGGGAAAAGGTAACCACACGGAGGAAGTGGGAAGAGAGCTTTTACATTATGAGGATTTCTATCAATGTCACTGAGGTGTAGTCAATTACATGGCATGGCTTTTCTAGCTACAGTCTTCCTAACTCCCACTTTGCTGTGAGCAACTGAGCAGCTGCTTGTTAAAGTCATCCACCTGGGGCAGCATGAAGTAATCTGGGAAAGTTCCCTCTCTCTCAGGTGTGTAGAATTCTGATTGGGATTGGTTGGTTTTGCCACTCTGCAAGGCTTAAAATGAGCCCTCCTAGATGCAGAAAGGAATTTCTCTGATTGCTGGCTGAGAGAGATGTGCTGCTGAGAGAAAGATTGCCAGATGAGAGAGACTAAGTGCGTTCCTGAACTTGAATTGTAGCCTGTTCCTTCCCTAATAAACTCCATAATCTGTGAGTTCAGTGTGGCCACTGCAGTGAATTATCGAACCCAGCAGAAGGGTGGTGGGTGCCGCGGGAGGAACAGTTGGTGTCAAGGTTAGTAAGAGGGCTGGAGGGTGGCAGCGTGTCTGGCCTCACAGAAGCAGGCACTGAGCTGTTGATGTTGAGTCTGTCTTCCTCTTGTGGAGTTAGAGGAGGTCAGAAGATGCCCCCTCCCTGCCCCTTTAGCAGTCATGAAACAAAATGTGCACGAAAGGTTGTATGGAAAATGAATCTGCTCTGTAAACTTTCACTCAAGTCACAATGAAAAACAAACAACAACAAAAAAAAAAACAGATGTTCTTCCTTCAAGTCAAAAAAGCAATGGGTAAAAATAAAGAACGCAATTTGATGGATCTGGTAAATAAAATCAGTAAAATTAGCATTAAAAAACCCCAACAATTCTGAGAATGAATTTTTTAAAATCCCCAACAATAATAAAACCATTTCAAAATTCAGTAGGTGGGTAACAGACCAAATAAACCCTTCCAACTTCTGGCTGGTGTCAGGGTTGGCATGCGTAAAACTCAAAGTTCTCTGTACTCTGATTTTGCGGCAGAAGTGTTAGGCAGGGTTCAAACTCAAACAGCTGACACCTCATCAAGAATTCAGTTAAAGGAAAACACTACACGGTAAAAATATAACAGGCCAAATTTCCTATTTTGACAGTTTCCTCTCAAGTGCTTTTCCCTTTGTTCTAATCTAAGTTATGTATTAATGCCATTTTAAGAAAAAGAAGGTAGGATTATGAAATTAGCTACTGAGGAAACAATGAGTAAGGTTTAAACTTTTCTAGTTATGAAACAATGTAAAAGAGTCATAAATGCAACATATTTAAAGCAAACAGGATTATAATAGAAGAAATAATCTTTCCAAATGTAAGCATCACTAGTTAATTTTACTCAGAACTGGTCAGATATTTAAAGGCTGTGTCACTCAAAAAATATAAATATGGAGAAGTGAGCTAGAGATCAAAAGAAAGATTAAGTCTTGTAAGAAAGGTTAATAAAGAACATTGACTTAAAATTAGTACCACTGTAAAGTGAGTAGTTTGATAATAACACACATAAAACAAAACATGAGAGGTAAGAGTTTTCCAACTGGAGCACTGAGTCATAACTATTAAGAAAAAATAAAACAAAACAAACAAAAGCCACGGAGCAGCTGACCCTACCGCCCCCCCCCCCACAAGACACTGATTTAATTGATCTTAGATAAGGTGTGATGGTGTATTTTTTATTTTTAATTCCAAAATGTACCTAATGGCCAGCCAGTTGAGAACCAGTGGGTTGAAATGTCCCAATGGGTCATCAAAATATTAAAATTTCCCTTTCAGTGGGGTCCTTAAAATGGGATATATATTCCTAGCAGGACTGTTTATCACAGAGAACTTCAAGATTTCTGTACTGTTTACCATTCCTTGTTCCCTTAACTCCAATCCATGTGCTATACTATTACAATCTGTCTCTGCCTCTTCGTGATATTAAAATGCACGAATGAAAGGCTCACTGCAGAGCCTGATGGCGCAGATGAAGTTCTCTCCTTCTCGATCTCCTGAGAGTATAAGCAATGGATTCTCTGATTGTCAAAATTCTCCCTCATGACTCCTCATCTTGCCTTCTGAGCACCTTTCCTGGGTTCTTGTCTACCTCAAATACTTCTCCTCTGCTCCTTAAAACAAAAGTTGTTATGTCAAGTCCCTGAAAAGTTCAAGGGCAGACTCCAGAGATTTAGCAACTTCATGAAATTGTATATACACAAATTTGCATGTGTACCTGAGGAAGTCATTGTTCTCTTCATATTGTCAAATGGGTTAAGATGCCTGAAATATTATAAACTGTAGCATAGTGGCTAAGATACTTGCCTGCTAACCAGACGGCTGGCGGTTCAAACCCACCAGCCACTCCTCAGAAGGAAGATTGGGCAATCTTAGTTCCGTAGTGATACTGCCTAGGAAACCCAAGGAGGGGTCGCTATGAGTCGGGGCCGACTCGACGGCACATAACAATAACAACAACAACTGCCTTACATCCTTTTTGCTGTTTAATCTTGCCAGGTTTCAACTATAATCCATAAGTTTATGGTTCCAACATTAATTCTGACGTATTACAGATCTGAATCCATATGCCCAATGGTCTATTAGGCATATTCACTAAATTAAACCAATACACCCAAAACATAACTCACTAATCAGCTCTGAAATACTTGTTCTGTCTTTTGATTCTTAATTGTGGTTAATGTCATCCAAAACCCATTCACCTGAATCAGAAATTTCAGAATCACCCTTCATTCTCCTTTTCCCTCTACGTCCAGTTAACTTCTAATCTAACCTCTTTCTGCATCCAAAGCCATCAGTGCTTTATTTCAGGCTCTCTCACACATCATCTCAGCTACAGCCTCCTAATGGGACTCGCTTACTGTCTCTTCCATCTAGTCCATCTACCAAATAGCTACCAGAATTAGCTTCCTAACTGTGGCACGCCCCTGTGTAAAGAAATATCTCTTGGCTCCGTTACACAGACAAAATAGAATCTCATCTGCTCAGCTCGCACTGCAGTGTGCTTCATGACGCCTGCCACCCTCCTCTCATAACCCAATCTTCCACTTCCAACCTCCTTAATACTCTCAACTTCTTATCACCCTCTGACAAGAGCAGATTCTTTCACGACTTTGTATCTGTCTAGAATGCCCTTTCCTGACTCCTTCAACAACCAACAAACTCCTACACATAACGTACATCATTCAGTATACACTGATGTAACACTGGCACTGTGGCCAGACATTGGGAGTACAGCTCAAAACCAAATGGTCCCATTAGCAACCTTCATGGCATTTATGTTCTATTAGAGAATAAGAAAGCAATTAAAATAATTAGAGAATGTCATCTATGTTATAAAGGAAACAAAAACATGACATAAGAGAAACTTCAGGAGGATGACCCAAAGAGGCCTCTCCACTTCCTCCTATGAGAAATCACCCAGTCCTATGAAATATCAGGAGAAAAGCTACCCAGGCGGAGGGTAGCACCACAGCACCCAAGCTCTCCAACATTATGCTACTCCGCTTTTGGGTGCATTCCTCTTACTGCTCCTGCATCTAACAGATTATCACTGGTTCTAGTTCTGCCTCAAAAACTCTGAAGGGAAAGGGCATTCCAGGAGATTTGACAAGTATAGAAATGTAATACATTTCTGATCTAAGGAAAAAGTTATTTTAATTAAAACACACACAAAAATCTCCTAGCCGTTTTGATATATAATCTCCTTTCCCTCTCCTAAGAATTACTCTCTTTTACTTCCTCCCAAAGGTCCTAACTCATGCAAACCCTAAGGCTATTTCATGATTCTAGAACAGGCTATCAGTCACTGTCAGGATCAACCACCCAATTAAACAGGGTTTGATGATAAAGCTAGTATTTTTCCACTTTACAAAGTGAGACTAAGAATACTAGACAAGAAAATAAATTGTGAATATGGTTTCAGACGTTTGAAACTTTTCCAATTTAACTGGTCATAAACAAAGCGCCTAGAAAGAGTATGTCAAGAGGCACATGTTCTTAAGACGCATACAAATTCCACAATTATCCAAGTCAAGTAGTTTTTCATTGTGTAATGTGGTTGAAATTTCAAGCTTATTGGCCAGGCAAAGGTTTTCTCTGCTATATTAATCTACAGATCTACATTAGCAGTATGCTGTGGAGATGACAGAATTATTATTCATATAGCATTATCAGCTACATGAGCAGTTGACCCATGTCATGATCTTTACCTTAAGTTCCCCACCCCAACCCAACAATGAGTAGAGAATTGAGTTAAGGAAGCTTGTGAGCCTCCGACATTAGCATAGCAAGTTTATATTGAGGAAGGTCTGATGATTGTGCCTTCAACATGGCTGTGCCTCTCGTGACCAGCCTAACCTGTGCCCAGCCAACATCCTAGAATGTGGTCAATACACAAGCAATGAAGAGATGCTCATTACAACTTCACTAGCTGGTGCATGCTTCCAAAGTAACTGAAGACACACCAGAAGCTCACCTACCCATAAGCAGGTAAGAAACAAGACTACAGCACAACAAAAGCTACCTAGACAATGAAAAAAGAACTTGATGGTTCTTGTTCCACAGAAGCATCTAGCTAAGGTTCACACAATGATATGCTCTGTATATTTTGACCATGATCATTAACCCAATACCAATCAATCTTCATTTTTACATTTTTGAGTTACACACTGGATTTATTATCTTTATTCTGTAGGACAGTAATGTATGTCCCTGAAAAAGAGTATGGTAGAAGAGCACACACCCACTGCCGTCAAGTTGAATCTGACTCATAGCAACCCCTCTTTGGGTTTCCGAGGCGGTATCACTACGGAAGTAGATTTCCCCACCTTCCTTCTGAGGACTGGCTGGTGGGTTTGAACTGCCAGCCTTCTGGTTAGCAGTCAAGTGCCTTAGACACTAAAACACTAACAATGTGTTAGACCTTTGTCTCGAAACAGGCTTTATTCTGGACAATAGTACTGTCCCTTCGAAAACCCAGTTTCCTAAAAAGCTTCCAACACAGTGTTCCAAAAATAAAACAGAAACACTGCCATCTAGCTGATCCCGATTCATGGCAAACCCAAGTGTTACAGAGTACAACTGATGGATGGGGTTTTCTTGGCTGTCATCTTAATGGAGGAGATCATCAGGCCTGTCCTGCACAGTGCCGCTGGGTAGGTTTGAACTGCCCAATTTTAGGTTAGTGCTTGAGTGCAAACCATTTGTGTTACCCAGAGATCACACAGTCCTTAGAATATGTAAAATATAATCTATTACATAGATGTATATATATTTTGGTAAAATTTCCATGGTATTTTCTTCTCTTATTTCAAGATCTGTATTTTAGATCCAGAATCCATGATGGTTATGGAAATAATATTAATAATATTATATCAATACCAAATCTATTCTGGTCAAATTAGTTTCTGAAATAAATCAATAGTATCAATTAGACCTCACTCTGTTTAAACACAAAAACAAAAGCCACACCTCTAAATATTTGCCAAGTTCTTTAGTTTGAGGGAGGCTTATAAAAACCAACTAAAACAAATATACAAAAACAACACAACCTAGAAGGAATTAGAAAACTTTACTCATGTACATTTAAAGCAAACCGTATTTCACTAATAAAATTCTTACATGAATTTCTATAGCATTTTATAAAAGTATATTTTAACTAAAAACCAAGACCTGAATATTAGCCAAAATAGTAAAAATAATTTGCAATTACTTTTGTTTAAGCAGAAACATTTCTCTTTTAGTGAGTGGTTTCAATTCCCCATACAACTAAACTCAAACATTTAGACTTAACTTTAACAAGTAACTTTGTCAATAGCAGCCTAAGCAAAGCCATAATTATCAATTTGTTTCCCTGATTAGGTAGTCTTAATATTTAGCTTCAGCCTGACCATAAACAAATAACTGCAATTCTGTGCAGTCACTCTTGAGCCACTTGAATTATTGTAGCAGAGCACCAGTTTCAGCTACTTCTAAAATTACAAGAAACTACTATTTAGAACAATTATAGTGACACCGAAACTTAAGTTAAATGGCTTGACACCGACACTAACAAGTTTCAAGTTTACCATCAATTAAGGTATTACAAAGAATAAATAGTGTCTTCTAAAGAAAGACTAATTCTGCTAAATGAAACCATGGGTCTATTTCTTTCATTCATTCAACTAAACAAGCAGTCAAGTCCACAGGGAAACAGCGTTTCAATAGCTGCAACACGGAGTCAGACGGGGCTTTGTTGGCTTGCCTTTTCCAAGAAACAGAGATGTCTCTTTTTACTTAGCCCATGTGCTGTAAGTGATAACCAACTGCCTTTGTGGTAATTCAAAATTGAAACAAAGTACTCCCCTCTCCCAAAATCTACAGAGGAATCCTCCAATAGCCAAAGAATTTCAATGCTTTAGTAGAAAGCCTTGAAGGAAAGAAATAAAGCATTCAAGTGCTCTGATGGTTCACCTTTAATGTACTAACCACTACTAGTACCACTACTGCTGGCACCACAACAACCCAAACCAAACCAAGCACACTGCTTTCTAGTCAATACTAACTCACAGTGACCCTGTAGGACACAGTAGAACTATAACTGTCTATAGGATTTCCAAGACTGTAAATCTTTACAGAAGCATACTACCACATCTTTCTTCTATGGAGCAAGTGGCGAGTTCAAACCACCAACTGCCAACCTTTTGGTTAGCAGCCAAGTGTTTAACCACTGGGCCACTAGGGCTCCTCTCTACAGGCACCAGCTAGTATTTCTCCAGCTTTTAGCAGTGCTAAGCACTGTTCTGGGAGCTCTGGTACCGTAGTGCCTAAAGGCACCTGACTGCTAACCAGAAGGCTGGCGGTTCAAACCCACCAGCCACTCCCTGGAAGGAAGATGGGGCAATCTACTTCCGTAGTGATACTGCCTGGGAAACCCAAGGAGGGGTCGCTATAAGTCGGGTCCGACTCGACGGCATATAACAACAAGAAGCACTGTTCTGTATGCTTTACACTCAATTCTCAAAGCATCCCTCTGAAGTAGTACTGATGAGAAATGGAAGGCTGGGGCGGTTAAATAACTTGTTGAATGCCATCTAATAAGCAGCAGAGCTATGACGTAGAAGCAAGGCAGCTGTGTCCAGAGTCCATAATCTTAAACACTCCATTAAACTACTCCAAAGCCTAATCCCAAGAAAATCTGACTGATTTTGATCAAAGGTTCATTCTGTGTGACAATGAAAATACTTGTAAATCAGCAGGTAACAAATGATTCATTGAAAACATTTAGTTAATGGGAAAATTTTTTTCACTACTTATAAGATGTTGGATGTCACACCAAATGAGTTAAAAAAAAAAGAAAGAAAGAAAGCCATAGACCAAAGTCTGTAGACAGCTATCTACCACACTAAGCATAACTTAGTCCTAAAGCCATCCATACATGTCCTGGTAAACCTCTGTCCTTAGCACATCTTCTGATCTTTATTAGTATTTTCTTCATAGTGCAAGCAGCCAACAGCCAAACATCTTTGCTGTATTTTTTGTGAAACTTTAAAGTTTGATTACTGACTCCCACAGGAAGGCAGATTTGAATGGTCCCAGAATCCACCTTAAAATGTGTTTCCTGGCATGTAATAGAGTCCCCTGACTCTAACTGACTATGAACTGGAAGAGATCCATATTTGTACCCATTCCAAAGAAAGGCAATCCCACAGATTGTGGAAATTATAGAACAATATCATTAATATCACACGCAAGTAAGATCTTACTGAAGATAATTCAAAAACGTTTGCAACAGTATATTGACAGAGAACTTCCAGAGGTGCAAGCTGGATTCAGAAGA
>NW_006922015.1:580070-606373 GCF_000298275.1 Orycteropus afer afer | reverse complement strand
GGATCGGGCAGTGTTTCGTTCTGCTGTGCATGGGGTCGCTATGAGTCAGAAATGACTCAACGGCACCTAACAACAAAAACAACAACAGAGTCCCCAGCAGCACGCTTCCCAGCACACAAACAGCCAATAAAATCAAATTAGGAATTTTATCACCCTATAGTCACAGGATAAGACCAGACGAGTAAAATTTCTCACACAATCTGATTCCTTTCCACTAATGGTGTAATTCTGGAGACCTGCTTCTTCACAAATGTATACTTCATCTCACCTCTCTACAAAACTTTGTATCACAGTATAAAAATTCAATCTGTCTATGTGGCTGATCTTTATAGTTGGAAAATATGGCCTTGGTGATAGAAATGACACCAGAGATGACATGATGTAATTGTGCATGACCGTCGATTTACTCATTGTAAATACTTTTTGAAACAACATAAATGGCGACCATACAAATGAACCTCATCAGACTCAATACACAGGAATCAAATCAACTACGTCTACAGAAAGAGATGATGTAGAAGCTCAACATCATCAGTCAGAAAAAGGCCAGCAGCCGACTATGGAATAGATCATCAATTGCTCACATGGAAGTTTAAGCTGAAGCTAAAGAAAATTAAAATAAGTCCATGAAAGCCAAAAATATGACCTTGGTATTTCTCACCTGAATTTAGAAACCATCTGAAGAATAGATTTGATGCACTGAACACCAGTGACCTAAGACCACATGAGTTGTAGATGACATCAAGGACATCATACATGAACAAACAAAAGGCCATTAAAAAGACAGGAAAGGAAGAGAAGACCAAAATGGATATCAGAAGAGACTCTGAAACTTTGCTCTTGAACAGAAAGAAGCTAAAGTGAATGGAAGGAATAATGTAGTAAAAGAGCTGAACAGAAGATTTCAAAGGCCAACTCAAGAAGACAGTATTATAAGGAAATGTGCACAGACTGGGAGTTGGAATGTTAAAGGGGAAGAACATGCTCAACATTTCTCAAGCTGAAAGAACTGAAGAAAAAGTTCAAGCCTCAAGTTGCAATATTGAAAGATTCTATGGATAAAATACTGAATGATGTAGGAATCACGAAAAAAAAAGAAGGAATACATGGTGTCACTTTACCAAAAAAAAACTGGTCAACACACAGCCATTTCAGGAGGTAGCATTTGATGAAGAACCACTGGTACTGAAGGAAGAAGACCAAGCTGCACTGAAGGAACTGGTGAAAGACAAGGCTCCAGGAATTGAAGGAATACTCACTGAGATGTTTCAACAAACTAATACAGTGCTGCAGGCATTCACTCATTTATGTTAAGAAACTCGGAAGACAGCTACCTGGCCAACTGACTGGAAGATCCAAATCTGTGTCCATTCCAAAGAAAGGTGATCCAAGAGAATATGAAAATTATCAAACAGTATCACTAATATTGCATGTAAGTAAAATTTTTGTGAAGATAATTAAAAAATGGTTGTAGCAGTACACTGACAGGGAACTGCCAGAAAATCAAGTTGGATTCAGAAAAGGTCACAAAACAAGGGATATCATTGCCGATGGCAGAGGGATTCTGGCCGAAAGCCAAGAACACCAGAAAAATGTCCACCTTTGTTTTACTGACTATGCAAAAGCATTAAACTGTGTGGATCACAACAAATTTTAAGTAACATTGCAGAAAATGGAATTACAAAACACTTAATTGTGCTCATGAGGAACCTGTACATAAACCAAGATGCAGTCAGTCAAACAGAACAAGCAGATATTGCATGATTTACAATCAGGAAAGGTGTGCATCAAGTCTGTATCTATCCTTTCCCCTACATACTGAATCTGTCTGCTGAGCAAATAATGTATGAAGCTGGACCATATGAAGAAGAATGCATCATCAGGACTGGAGGAAGATTCAGAAAAACAGGCTGCACAACCTCGCTTGCTGAAAGAGAAGATGACTTAAAGCATTTATTGATGGAAATAAAAAACTACAGCCTTCAGTATGGATTACACATCAACATAAAAGGAAACAAAAATCCTCACAACTGGACCAATAAGCAACATCACAATAAATGAGAAGAATGAAGTTGCCAAGATTTCCTTTTACTTGGATCCACAACTAATGTCTATGGATGTAGCAGTCAAGAAATCAAATGACCTATTGGATTGGATCTGCTGCAAAAGAGCTCTTTAAAGTGTTTAAGAGCAAAGATGTCACTTTGAGGACTAAGGTGCACCTGACCCAAGCCATGGTATTTTTCAGTGACCTCGTATGCATGTGAGAGCTGGACAATGCACATATGCACGTGAGAGCAAGACTGCCGAAGAACTGATGCATATGAATAGTGTTGAAGAAGAATACTGAATATACCATAGAGTGCTGGAAGAAGGAACAAATCTGTCTCGGAGGACTTACAGTGGGAATGCTCCTTAGAAGTGAGAATGGGCAGACTTCGTCTCTTCTACTTTGGTCATGTTGTCAGAAGGGACCAGTCCCTGGAGAAGGATATCATGCCAAGTAGAGGGTCAATGAAAAAGGGAATGACCTTCATCAACGGATTGACATAGTGGCTCCAATGATGAGCTAGCTCTGCATGGCAACGGCCAACCGTGAGGATTGACGAAGTACCCAGAAATATTTCATTCTGCTGCACAAAAGGTCCCTGTGAGTTGAAGTCAGCTCGATGGCACCTAACAATAACAACATATGGCCTGCAAAGATCTTAGATATTTATATACTTTCTCACCCATTTGAGAAGCTCTGGTAGTGCAGTGGTTAAAGAATTCTGCTGCTAACCAAAAGGTCAGTGGTTTGAACCTACCAGCCGCTCCTAGGGAGAAAGATGTGTCAGTGTGCATCTGTCAGGCTATACAGCTTTGGACATCCTATGGGGGCAGTTCCACTCTGTCCTATAGTCACTATGAGTCAGAATCGACTTGCTGGTAATGGGTTTGGTTTTTATCACTCATTCCAAATTTACCTAAATGGTAAACCATTATTTTATTGCTCTGAATTGGTTAAAACAAAATCCTAACCCCATGTGAAGAACTTTTGCTGTTCATAACTTGCATCCCTACAGCCAGGATAAGAAGTTGAAATTTTAGAACGTCAAGAATTAGATTTCAAAAAGGTTCCCATTAGTCTACTACTTAAGTCCCTCTTTATCAACTCCCGACATGAAATTAATAAATATAAATATACACATGTACATATACATAATAGTCTCCTATTAACACTTTAAACTTCAAAACATACACACAAGAGCATGAGGGCAACTCATCATCCTGGTCCTTAAGGAATATCTAATCTAGCAATACTTGTTGTCGTTATTCGCCATCGAGTCGGACCTACTCATAGCAACCCCTCCTTGGGTTTCCAAGGCAGTATCACTACGGAAGTAGATTGCCCAACCTTCCTTCTGAGGAATGCCTGGTGGGTTTGAACCACCAGCCTTCTTGTTAGCAGTCAAGTGCCTTAGTTACTATGCTACCAGAGCTCCCCTAGCAATATTAGAATTATCAATATTTACAAATACATACATTAATAACTTTAGTACCAGACAGGATGTAATAAAGCACTGAAAATTCAAATTTATGTTTGTTGTGTTTTGACACCAATGTATGTCATTTCTCCACTATCTACATACACATGCACAAGAAGCAACTGAAGAGAAACAGCTCTTTCTTCCAGCTCTGTACACTTGATACGGCATCAGACACATAAAAGGTGCAATAAAAAAGAATGTCACTTCAGGAAATCTTTAGTACTTCAAATATCACAAAACAGCTAAGTTTTCAAAACACTACAGGTTTTAATTAAGACACTGTGAAAATATTCTGCTATAAATCCCTCTAAATAGACTTAAATGCTATTTTTTATAACAATAATACTTTCATCACGAGCTATGATGCAACAGAAGGAAATCAATCACCATGTTTTTACTGGTCTCCTTCACCTGAGCACACAGCACTGAGAGACTCAACTAGCTTATCTAGAATTTGCTGATTTTTAAATATTGTGTCATATCTGTAATAAAAAATAACACTCTCCAAATATATTCAGCTGCATGTGTCCTATGTATTCATCCTACTTCATGGCAAATTCTACATATTCCATATACATATACATCCATTTAAATTATGATGTGACAGTTTTCCACATAAAGAAAAAATTCACTTAAAATAGTTCCCTCAAATTTGGCAAAATGTAATTTCAACCAAATTTTCAGCTGCAAAATGAATACAAATGATTTTTCAAAATAATACAAATTATGACAATCTAAGGTTTAATCTAAAACACACAGCAGGTTTTATTACACTTCTACTTTTATAAAGGTAACTGTGTTTACAATTACAGTATGAACACCAATTTTAGAATTAACTTGGACTTCTAAAACCTCTTGCACTCTGAAAAGTTCAAAAATTTTTGCATGTCTTTTTCAACACAATCTCTTGATTCTCATCATAAAGCTCTTACCTGGTGTACCGTACAACCACAGCTATTCAGAATGAATACATAACACCTGACATGACGACTCCAATTCTCCAAATAAAGGAAAAGGATACAGAAGGAAACGGAACAGACAAAGCAACACTAATGAAAAGGACATACAAGCCAAGGACATATGCTGAAAACTCGTCAGAAACATAAATAATGCAAACAGAATAAAAAAATTATTTTGATTGGTACACAATTAAGTATGGAGGGGAACTAAGACGACATCAAACATTGGGAGTGTTGGGACAGAGAGCAGGGAGATCAGAAATTGGGTTGTTAATAAAAGTGAAAGCTAGGGCTTGACCCCCACTCTACCACTGACAGGCGTCAACCAAAGAAAGAGGCAACAGCGAATGAAGACTGAGTCTGAGGGCAGCCCTGAGAATGTAGGGATTCATTAAGGCTCACGTGCACTAAGAAAATCCTGCAACCCAACAGCCAACAGCCTTAGGGTGGGTATCCCTCAGCAAACACTTTAAAGAAGAACAGCTAGAAGAAAAGATTAAGCCGTGGTACACTCTAGAAATGACAATACTGGGTTTTCCCTTTTTGAGTCTTAAGATGCAATTTTAAGTTCCCAACAGTCACACTTCCCACCCCTGTCAAGACAAACTCCCTACCTCTTTGCACCCACATAAAATTCCTTTAACAAGACACAGTGGACCTCAATGAGAGATTAAAAACATAAAATGAAAATGCCTGACTAGTTTAAAACTGTATTCTGACTAACCCTCACTCAGGAATCAGTCAACAAATCCAAAGCATATATTGCAGTTTCTGACGCTAATTTTGAGGGCAGAGTGTACTAAAAGAGAGGGCTGGAGTTAAGGAAAGAATCTCTGGTGGTGCAGTGGTTAACCCATTCAGCTGCTAAGCAAAAGGTCAGTGGTTGAAACCCACTAGCTGCTCTGCAGGAGAATGATGAGGCCGACTGCTTCTGTAGAGATTCACAGTCTTGAAAACCCTATGGGGCAGTTCTACTCTGTCCTAAAGGGTCACTATGGCATGGAATGGACTTGATGGCAGTAGATTTGGCTTTTTTGTTTTTGAGTCAGAGGGATATGGATGACACCTTTTTGCTTAAGAGAAGCAAGGCTTACCAAATGGTTGTAAGGGACAACCACCAGCTGTCATTGACATGATTGCTTCTCTGATTTACTAATTTTATGTTCATCTTTAATATTCAACTATATATAAAGAGCTTTGCTCCCACTGAACACAAAAATGGTGTTACTGTACTGTGTAGGCATATGTGGCCTTTTCAGTATGCCACATATTAGTAACCTCATTTACTGACCTAGAATAGCTTTGAAAAATATAAAATCATTAAGCAGTTGGTGATGTAAGGCTTAAAAGAGATAGCATAAGCTAACTTAACTGGACATATCGAACTAAATAATTCTTTAAACCAAATAGTACTAAAAGTCCCTTCTAGGTAAGAAGGAACTGCCATTTTCTCAAACTTTCAAAAACTGTAGATTATATCAGGATGGCTGAACCTTCTCTTTGTGTTTCTCCCCGTCATTATTTCTTCACACGAAAATCACACCAAGCTTGTTCCCTTTTCTTGAACCACCACTTTTAAGGCACTGTTCTTCATCCGAAAACACAAAATTCACATGCTCACGCTAGTCACTGACAGTGGCGCTTTGGAACTGCAGGTGACCGACGCAGCCAGAGCTCACAGATGTGGACTGGATGCACTATGAGCCTTACGGCAATAAGCGGACTCACAGTCTGCAGATGCACATCTCGGAAGAAGCAGCAATTTTTAAAAACCGTCATTCTCTATTAGATGCACTTTTTGGGCGATTACTAAGCGTTTTTCCCGACCCTCATTCCTGCTTAGTCCTACCCATAATTCATTTTATCTTCTTCAGTTCCAGATCCTTCTTAATCAAACCTGATTTTGGTTTTAAAAATGTAATATAATATAAAGCGGGGCTGGTGGTATTGCCAGAACCAGGAACCGACGAAGCTGCGATTCCGGAGCCTTCCCGCCGCGGCAGAGAGGCCGCTGGAAGTTTTCTGAGAAGCAACGGGCCCCTAGCATCTTCACATCGCCCCCCTTGAGTGAAGGCTCCAAAAAAGATGAGGAATCTCCCTTCCTCTGTCTTTCGCAGTTGGAGCTAACACGAAAAATAAAACACCTCTTTTCTTATCCCACACCAGCTCGATAATGATGCCAGGCAGTGACGCCCCACCCCCACCCCACCCCGTTATTCCTAAAGAGATCCCCAAACACCACCCTGTCCTCCTATGAACTGGACCCTCCCTCGGCTCCAGGGCTAATTTCCTCCACCTCAGCTCCTCTCATCTAATCGGCGGCCCCCGCACATCCCACCCCAACACGGCCCCGGCTCGCACGCCGGCCCCGCACCCCGTCGCCCAGCACCCGGCACTCAGGCCGCTCGCCGCCCGCGCTCCCCCGGCTCAGGATCGCTGACGGGGTTACCGTGGGAAGAGGGGGCTGCGGCAGAGGACGCGGCGGCAGCGCTGCTGCCGGTTGCGTCGGACGCGAAGGATAAGCTGGAGGACAAGGATGATGATGAGACGGGCGCGCTCCCCAGTCTCCATGGAACTCCCGCCCCGGCCGGTTGCTAGGAGCCCCGAGCCTCGGGCCCCGTCTTTCTCGCTTTGTTGTTCCGGGTACGGGGCAGCCGCTGCTTCCCCGCGACAATAAATAGAGGAGACGCGGAGGACCATAGAGACAGCGCGCGGAGGCTAGAGTGCCGCCGGACTGGGCGCTCCTCCGTTCCTCGCTAGCCACTCATTTCCGGCTCTCGCTGCTCCCGTCACTTTCTCCCTCCCCTTCCACACTCTCTTCCTTCATGGCCCTCTAGGCGGACGCTTTCAGCCCGGGAGGTTGCCCGGGCGGGGTTGGAGGTGGGAGGCTGGGGAAGGCGTTCTAGGGGCAATAAGCTAGACTTTTTGTCTTTTTCTCGAGAACTGCTTTAAAAGATTCTGAAAAAAAAAACCTCTATCCTTTGTTATATTTTTAGTTGACACCTAAACGTATATGTAATTTCTGCCCTACGATATGTTTTAATGGCTTTAATTTTGTTGTCAAAGCCTTAGAACTTTTCCTTAACTCGTTCAATTTATAGAAAAGGTTTACCGTTTAACATAACTGGCAAAACTAGTCCTGAACAATTATATGAAACTTATTTTCCATCCGAAAAACTATAATTAAAATAAGGCGTTCATTTACAATGTTGTAATAAAAATCTCACTAAGGAATTCTGAACCTAGTCCTAAAACACAGCGGTGGAGGACGGATAGCTAGAGAACGCATTTTTTTCGCCTGCCCTCTCGATGTTTCTTACTAAACTTGGGTTTGCGGTCAGGGCTCCCTCCGGCACCAACAGGCACTTTAGACTCGGATTGCCAGACGCAGGTGGGGTGGGAGGTGGCCGAATGCGGCTGCAGGTTGGGCTGCAACGACTAGTGGCAGGCAGGTAGGAGAAGTGGCCTGGCCGGTCGGGCAGCTGGGGTTAGGAGGGCGCTCACATGGAAGGTGGGCCCTGGGTTTTGAGGCCTTTCCGCAGCTCTGCGCCCCTCGAATCACGCAGAGAACCGTGAGGGACGCCCCATTGTCAGTTTGAACCGCCACGCTGACAATCAAGCGCGCCCTTTGAACTCGTTGGGGGTGGCCTGCGAGGCGCTGCCCGAGAGCGGGAGCGAGACTTGCCTAACGACCCGGGAAGTGCTGAGCGTTGGAACCCCGAGACCCCAACTCGTACGCCTGCCAGCTCGGGTGTTGCTCCCCAACCCGGTTCCTCTCAGCCGCTCCATTCTGGAGCCTCGGGATGAAGCCAAGGGCAGCCTTGGTTTAATTTATAAAAGGCCACGAGGTGGACTTCATGGATGCCTGGTCTCTGGTGTGAATCGAGGATGAAAAATGATAATGCTACTGACCTTTAGAAAGAGAAAACATGGGCTGAGTTCAAGGAGATTTGGGGGTACCATTTGCATATTTATTTACAGATTCACCAAAGATGCGGATTTTTTTTTTTTTTTTTGCTTTCCACTCTGATTGCCCAGGCCTTCAAAAACTTCATAGAATGGTGGCGTTTCCGTTTTGTTTTGATTTCCTAATTCATTATTTGAATGTTATTGTTGTGTTGTGCAGTCCATTTTGACTGTAGTTACCCCATGTGACAGACTAGAACCGCCCCACAGAGTTTTCTAGGTTATAATCTTTACAGCTAATCTCCAGGTCTTTTCTCTGACCAAGCAGCTGGGTGGCTTCCAGCCCTCTGGGTTAGCAGCAGAGCGCTTAACCACTGTGCCACCTGGTCTCCTTTTTATTTAATATTAAATAATTACAGTTTATGTTATATATTATGAAGTAAATGAACAAGAGGCTGGGTTAGAAAGTAATGTTTGTGCAGCAGTGGGAGAGGACTTTTGGGAGGTAACATTTCAGCTGAGATCTAAGAGATAGGATGGGAGGTATGTACTTAGTGTGTTCCAGGCAGGGGGAACAGGATGTGCTAAAAGCTTGATGTACTGGAGTATTGGTGTGGCAGGAGATCTTGAGTGGAGCAAAAGGAAGAGTAACATGAGACTAAGCTACAGAGAAGTTAAGGAGCTCTGGTGTTGTAGTGCCTAAGGCACTTGACTGCAAAGTAGAAGGTCTGCCTGTTCAAACCCACTAACCACTCCTCAGAGCAAGATTGGGCAATCTACTTCTGTAGAGATATGGGAAACATCCAAGGAAGGGTCACTATGAGTTGGGATCAACCTGAGAGCCATAAGTTTGTGTTTTTTTGAGTTTTAAAAAACCTGCAATGTTTTGTAAGCTTTTCCTCCAATTTCTAGGGGAAGTGAAGGATTTTACACTGGAGAGCGACATGGCCTCATTTATGAAGGAAGTGATATGGAAAAGGCTCTGTTCCTGTGGCTATTGGCAGTGCTGAACATACAATATTATAGTAGTGGTAACCAATTCAAAGATCCTTACAAGGCACCCTGCCTCAAGGGGACCAATGAGCGACGTGATATCAAGCATGTCAATAACTCTGGACTCCCTTTTTCTTTTTTGTCACGGATGGTTCAACAATTTGTCTCACTGCAATAATTCCTCATTCTAGATATGGATTTTGTTTTGCTGCCAGAGCCACTGTTCATGGACTTATTGAACGTTCCTGGACTATTATGTTATCCCATACAATGTTCTCTTCCCGAAAAATTCACTTCACAATGAAAAAGCAAGACAATGGGAGAAAGCCATAGGCTTCATTAGTCTTTTACAAGCATACCTCATAGATAGTGCAGGTTTGCTGCCAGACCACTGCAATAAAGTGAGTATCACAATAAAATGAGTCATATGAATATTTTAGTTTCCTAGTGCGTATAAAAAGGAGCTCTGGTGGTGTAGTGCTTAAGGCATTTGGCTGCCAACCAGAAGACTGGCAGTTCAAACTCACAAGCCATTCTTCAGAAAAAAAGATGGGACAATCTACTTGGGAGTTGTTATGAGTTGGAGTGGACTAGATGGCAGTGAGTTTGTTTTTTTTTAAGTGCATATAGAAGTTATGTTTTCATATACTATAGTCTATTTAGTGTGTAATAGCATTATGAAAAAGTTTGAAATATTATGAAAATTACCAAAATGTGACAGAGACATGAAGTGAGCACATGCTGCACCAATAGATTTGCTCAATGCAAGGTTGCCACGAAACTTCAATTTGTAAAAAAGATAGTATCTCTGAAGCTCAATAAAGTGAAATGCAATAAAACGAGGTATGCCTATAATATGCCTCATTAGTGAGGTGCTAGCTGAGAGATAGGTTAGCTGAAAGTCCTATGGAATGCCAAAAGAACTAACAAATCTGTCCTGGAAGAAGTGCAGCCAGAATGCTCCTTGGGAGTGAGAATGGCCAGGCTTCATCTCACCTGCTTCGGTCATGTTGTCAGAAGGGACCATTTCCTGGAGAAAGATATCATGCTTGGTAATGTAGAGGGTCAATGAGGAAGGGGAGGACCCTCAACGAGATGGGTAGACACAGTGGCTGCAACCATGGGCTCAGGTATAGCAAGGATTGTGAGGTTGGCACGGGACTGGGCAGTGTTTCGTTCTATTGTACATAGAGTGGCTATGAGTCAGAGCTGACTCGACAGTACCTGACAACAACAACAACAAGCTGAGAGACAACACTGTGTAATATTAGAATATGCAGTATATATTTTGAACCAAGACTTTTGATTAATATAGAGACTGAAACCTGGAAATGAGGAACTGCAATTGTCAGATCCTAAAATGCATAACTGGCTTGGTCAAGGTGGGGTGGGGAAAGTGAAAAGCTGTCTTTTCCAGGCTGGGAAAATAGCAAGCTTTATTGATTAGGTCCCTGGTGGTGTAGTGCCTAAGGCATGTGACTGCTAACCAGTGCTTCAACCCCACCAGCCACTCCTCAGAAGGAAGGTTGGGCAATCTACTTCCACAGTGATATTGCCTCAGAAACCCAAGGAGGGGTCACTATGAGTTGGGTCCGACTTGATGGCAAATAACAACAACAACACTGAAAATGTGATCTACAGACCAAAGTCAGTCTTTAAACTTTACTAGTCAACAATGAAATAAATACAGAAATTGAGAGAAGTGTTTTGAAACATTTAACAATTTTGCATGCAGTTTTGAATTTTATGAAAGTATTAGTTATGATGGGTCAATAATTAAAAACAAACTGTGGTGCAGTGAATTACTTAATATGGCCCTTCTAGCCATGCATGGTCTTTGTGCCTCCCACAAAATGATTGGGTGGGACTATACATATAGGGAGGAGCTCTGGTAGCGTAGTGCCTAAGGCACTTGACTGCTAACCAGAAGGCTGGAGGTTCAAACCCACCAGCCACTCCTCAGAAGGAAGGTTGGGCAATCTACTTCCGTAGTGATACCGCCTCGGAAACCCAAGGAGGGGTCACTATGAGTCGGTCCGACTCGATGGCATATAACAACAACAACAACAACATGCATATAGGGTACTTGTGGCCTACCAACAGGATTGGAAAGCTTGCTAAGAATGCAAATATGATGCATGGAATCCTTATGGGGATAGGGCCATACAAATAAGTTGTATGAAACCCTAATGAGGGGATTGTCCAGTTTTGCCATCCCTCTAGGCTTAAAAGAAGTTGTCTTGGTTCTGTGGTGCTGCTATTACAGAAATACCACAAATGGATGACTTTAACAAACAGGATTTTATTCTCTTACAGTTTAGAAGGCTAGAAGTCTGAATTCAGAGTGCAGGCTCTAGGGGCTGAGTGAAAGCCCCTTGACCATGGGCTTCAGCTCTGCCTCTTGTTCCAGGCCCACTGGAGCAAGCTAGAGGCTTCTTCTGACTCACATAGCTGCTGGCTGCTGAGGCCGATAAACCCAAGATCAACAGGTAAAATGGCACAATCCCAAAATTGGCAGGCCACTAGTTCAAGTACAGGAACAATCCCAAGATCAGCAGGTAACACAGCAGGCCACTGGCTCGAGTCCAGGAACTGGAGATGAAGACTCCACCAAACACAGGATCCAAAATATGTCAAAGCTATAAACCTCTCTCAAAGTTTCGCCGTGTATACTAGAAGCAGGCCACACCCCAAAGGCAACTGTCCTTCAACTGATTAGGTGCTCGTAGCAGATCCCACAATGGAAGTGATTATGATTTCATCATGGAGGATAGCTACATCCAGCTGCCAAACCACTCAAAACCATGGCCCAGCCAAGTTGACACACAACCTTAACTACCACAGAAGCCAATCCCAGAAGCAAAGAGAGAAGGACCTCACTACTACCAAGAAGAGGAGCTGGGAGTGGAGTGTATCCTTTGGATCCAGGGTCCCTGTGGTAAGAACCTCCTAGACCCAGGACACAGAGAATTATAACACTGGAGATGATGAGAAGTGGCAGCAGTAGAGCCCAGTGGCAAAGAAATGCCAGCAACAGAACCAGGACACTGGTGAGATATGGCATAGTGGGCTTCCCAGCCCACAAAGCAAGGTGGCTACAGTGGGTGTGCCAACACGCAGAGCAAGAGAGTGAGCAGTGCTTTCAAGCTGAGGCTTACTGGCCAAGTGGGGTTCCTCTGGGCACTTATTGGTGGAGATAAAAGCATTATAACACTTGACCAAGCAGGGCAGAGGCCAGGCTGAGAGACAGAACCACAGAGGCCAAGAGCATGATAGGCCTGCCTAAGGGAGCATAGCTGAGAATAGCTGTCCTGATCATGCATCATTCCTGATCCTGAGTTGTCGCCTGCTACTTCCCTAATAAATCTCTAATTGTGAATGTAGTCTGTAAGTTCTATGTGGCCTTGGCAATGAATTACTAAACCCAGGGAGAAAAGAGGAGAGTGCCATGGGAGGGATGGCTAGTGTCAGAATTTATAATAAGTTTGGAGAGAGGAGGCATGTCTGACCTCCACCTCACAAGAGTGAGCTTTGAGTTGATCTTGATTCTCCTTCCCCCTCATGAAGTCAGATGAGGAGGTCTGACAGTACCACCATGCTATTTTTATGCTCAAAAATAACAAATTTTTATCATAGACTGAGGCACTGGTAGATGATTATTTGTTATACCCAGTAATGCTCTAGCTTTAGGGAACTTTGGTAACAAATAAAATCAAGTTACTGGAATATGTTGGCCACTTCTTATCTACCTCACTACTATGAGACAGACAGACAAACTATGGTGCAGCGTGGACTTCCAGAAAGAGATGGGTAATTGTGGGGCAAAAATTACATAGCTTTGTTGAGAAGGGTCCTTTCTGCAGTGGTTATTTACCCTAGACTGAGAAGGACCAGATAATATCTCTTCTGCCGATTGAAATAACTGAACATTCTCCCCTACCAAAAGTTAGCACACTAACTAGGGGTGCAGAGACCCAGGAGAAAAGTGGAGTCAGGTATGCCTCATTTCCAAGGACTCTTTCCAAACATCTGTTACGACCTTTACCCACTGAAAAAGGAAAATGATACTTCCATTATGCCAGCTGAGCGGTGTACAACTTAAGGATGGAGTCTAATTAACTTGGCTTCGTAACCCCAGCCTGTTCCTTCCCACTGCTCTCAGACAGAGTCTATGGTAAAAGCCATTGAACTGAGATCTAGACAGATGGAAGCAGTTGCCAGGCCTGTTTCCAAGAAATAGAAGCTGGGAAGGCAGGCTGTATATTCAAAGTTTGTTATTCAATGAGATTTCTGATAAGTTACTGAATTCTCCCCCAATGACAGTGACTGGCAGATAGCTAAGTTTTAAGGTATTGCCAAAAAGTCCTCAGCCTGGAAAAAGGCAATGTCCCAGTGTCCATACCTGTAGAAAGGTGAATTAGGCTGTCTGGGCAGTCCCAGGCAGGGAATTCCTTCTCATTGTCTCCATCAGGCAAAGTCTTAGAGGACAATGCACAAAGGAAATCTTGGTACTCTGATTGAGTGACCAAATATCCTTTGCTGGAGAATTGCAGCCCTTATTATCCTCCTCCAACAAGATATGGGATATGCTCACAACCAAAATACATTGCTTATCCTTTTTGCTTTTTCTCATGAGGTTTTGTTTTTCCATTTTCCCCTCCTTTATTGTATATAAAGGAGGTCTGATGGCACAGTGCCTAAGGCATTTGACTGATAACTAAAAGGTTGGTTGTTCAAACTCACCAGCCACTCTGTAGAAGGCAGACCAGGCAATCTACTTCTGTAAAGATTTACTGCCTTGGAAACTCAGTGGGGTTTGCTATGAGTCAGAATCAACTCGATGGCAGCGAGTTTAGTTTTGGTTTTATTGTGTATTGGTGCATGGGGAGTAAACTTATTATTCATCATTTAGCAATATCTGGGCTTGATCAAGACTGCTAGCACACAAAAATCCTAAACTTGGAGCTGGATTCAATGGCTGGATATGAATTTGAGTTTTCTCCTGTCACTGGAGAGGGATTTGAGTACATTGTTAATTGTACATGGAATTGTTGGTGTTACATTATGAGGAACTATAGACATGGGGAAAACTGTGTGTGTGTGTGTTTGAGATCATACAGACGCTGAGCAGAAAGATGGTAATGTGTAAGAGATAATATTTTGTCTGCCCAGTACTCCCTTTTTGGGAACAGCATAAGCAGTTCCTCATATTTTAGAGAACTACTACTTCTCCATACCCCAAGTCTAATGTAGGTCCAAATGTGAGGTGCATTAGCCGCAGTGAATGACAGAGAAATGAATTTTTTACATCAGTCGGTCCAGTCATAGTACCTGTGCCATGGTTGATTTACTGCCTCTCAGTTCCAAATTTATTCTTTATGCTGGCTCTCTGAAAAGAGATCTTGGCCCTTTAGATATTCTTCTTCTAGCTAGCATAATGCTGAGCTTTGTCAGTAGAAGCAGCCAGAGACACATTACAGTAAGAAAGGATTTTGCTTCCTGGTTCTATTGTGTTCCGTTGAAGGTTCTCCTGCAGTGCACAGGACTTTCTCAGCCCTATTTAGGGGTAATCAGAAAGATGCTGGTGAAGGAGACTCTTCCCAGTAGGCATAATGCAATACAAGAAGTATATTTGGTTGTCTACAATATCTGGAATGAGAGATGGCCAGAAGTAAAGATCCATGTTCATTTGTGGGCCGTTACTAATGATTTGTCTAGATGGCCAGAGGCTTATAAGTAGTAAGAATGGAAGACTGACTGGTGACAAGGAAGAGTGGGGAAGACGTATATGGATGGACTTCTCTGAACGGACATAGACGGTGAAGATGTAAATGCCTACCAAAGTTATCTACTGCAGAGGAGACTCTTAATAAGGAAGTGGACAACATGGCACAGTCCCTGGATGTCAGTCAGCCTCCTTCCCAGACATTCTAATGCTTGCTCAATATGACTGTGTACAAAATAGCCATCTGTAGTGGTAGGGATGGAGACTGTCCATAGGCTCACCAACATGGACTTCCTTTACAAAGGCTTACCTGGCTGACACTACTGCCAAGTGCCTAATCTATCAAAAGCAGTGACTAGAGTCCCTAATATGGCACCATTCCCCATGGTGATGAGCCAATCACCTTGCAGCAGGTTGATTATATCAGACCTCTTCCATCTTGGAGGAAACAACTATTCGTCCTCATTGCAATAAACACATACTCTGAATACGGATTTGTCTTCACTATCTATAAAGCTTGCCAACACCATTATCCTTGATCTCAACAAAATGTCTTATCTGGTAGCGTAGTGCCTAAGGCACTTGACTGCTAACCAGAAGGCTGGCGGTTCAAACCCACCAGCCACTCCTCAGAAGGAAGGCTGGGCAATCTACTTCTGTAGTGATATCACCTCAGAAACCCAAGGAGGGGTCGCTATGAATTGGGTCCGATTTGACAGCACACAACAACACCACCACCAAAGTAATCCCCATAACATTGCATCTGATTACTCCTTTCATAGCAAAGAAGTGCTGCAATGGCCCTATGCCTATCAAATTTATTTGTTTACCATATGTACCATCAGCAACTGGCTTAATTGAAATGTAAAATGACTTATTGAAGACTCACTTGTGATCTCAATTGGGAGACAATACACTGGAAAGATGTGATTCTGTTTTATAAGGTATGTTTCAAATCAGAGCTCATGATAAAGTACTACCTCAGCCATAACCAGAATACATTTGAACCAAGATGTGGAAGTGGAAGTGGCTGTTCTCAGAATTTTACCTAATAACTCACTTTCAGAATATTTCCTTCCTTACCTGGTCCATGGTGATATGGTTAAAATATTAAGTGCTTTTGGTTTTTTGGTTTTCTTGGTTTGAACATCTTAACCCCCAAGAGGAGAATGTTTCCATTAGGACATACAAAAATGGCTCCACTAAATAGGAAGATGAGGTCATCTCCATTTGGGGTTCTTATGTCACTGAACCAAAAAGCAAAAACAGGGTATAATCTACTGACTGGAGTGATTGATAGTGATTACCAAGGAGGAAATTGGCTTGCTTCTACAAAGTGCAGGCAAGAACGACAGTCTAGAACTCAGAGGATTCTCTGAGGTTTCTCTTAGTAAGATTAATGGAAAGCCATGCCGTTGTCGTTGTTATGTGTCTTGGAGTCGGACCCGACTCATAGCGACCCCACCAGAGCTCCTAATGGAAAGCCATGTTGTTATTGTTGTTGTTGTTGTTGTTGTGTGCCGTTGAGTCGGCCCCGACCCCTCCTTGGGTTTCCGAGGCAGTATCACTACGGAAGTAGGATTGCCCAACCTTCCTTCCGAAATGGAAAGCCATAGCAAGCAAAAATAAACAGTAGAATGTTTGAGGATTCACATATTTTGGAAATGAAGGCTTGGGTCATTTCACCAAGTAAGGAATTCCCATTAGCTGAAGTTCTGGCTGAGAGTGGGAGCAATATGAAATGGGCAGTGGAAAAAGCAAGCCACAGATATCACTGGTGGCTTTGTGAACAATTACAGAACTCTAGTATCTTTGAGTATTTTCTATAGGCCTGTTACACATATGTGTTTATAGTTGCATTTACTAACCATTTTTTTCTTGCTCTTTCTCATTTTTATTTTATATGCCAGTTGTTAGAAGTTAACTATAATTTAATCTTTTGTTGTTGGGTGCCATCGAGCCAGCTCTGACTCATAGTGACCATATATATATACAACAGAATGAAATACTGCCTGGTCCTGCACCATGCTCACACTTGTTGCTGTTTTATGCCCACTGTTGCAGGCACTGTGTCAATCCATTTCATTGAGAGACTTCCTCTGTTTTGTTGACCCTCTACTTTACCAAGCATGATGTCCTTTCCCATGCTGGTCCATGGTGATAATATGTCCAAAGTATGCTTCTAAGTAGCATTATGACTGTACTTCTTCCAGGAAAGATTTATTTAAGTCTTTAGGAAAGAGAATATTCTATGGTTCTGTGATTGAATTCATTTGAGGATTAGTTCATACAGCCAGCAATGGATACAATGACTCTTAGCACTGTTTCTCTTGATTTGGGAAAAGAATGAGAGCTTCATTTTTAAGAAGGATGGCTGTACCTTGTTATGTAGAAATAAAACAGAAGTGACAGGGTGGTGGTGGTGCCATCAAGTCAAATCCAATTCATAGTGACCCCAAGGCAGTATCACTAAGGAAGTAGATTGCCCAACCTTCCTTCCGAGGAGTGCCTGGTGGGCTTGATCCACCAGCCTTCTAGTTAACAGTCAAATACCTTAGGCATTATGCCACCAGAGCTCCTGGTGGTGGTGCTGTAGAAGGATTCACAAAGAAGCTGAGTAGTCACACAGGTTCCTGTAGTGAATTCGCCTCCTGCAGGGCCCAGCTCCCACAGTGCAGGGCCCAGCTCCCACAGCGCAAGCAGCTTCCCTAGTGTCTGACGCTTGCAGCTTTCCCAGGGCCCAACTCCTGTGGCTGCCTCCCTCAATCCTCTCTCCTTCAGGTGGTTTTCTGGCAGAGTGCCTTCAGTGAGGCATCTCCTTGTAAATTACTTTCTGAAGGACTAAAAGGGAAGGTTCCCAGCGAGTTCTCTCTGTGAAGTATCATGGCAAATTCTCTGTTATTTAGTGAGCCACAGCTTTACTGTTTCTAACAAAGTCTGGATCTCAGCCATGTGGGATAGGAGAACCCTCTTCCTTAGGTCTCCATCCCAATCCTAGGGAGAATAGTGGCATAAGCATGACTCTTGTATTCTTTATAGTTGTCTTTACCTCTTAACTGTGTATCTTACTCTCTGATATCCAATCCCCTGTTATAGTTAATAACACTTTATGTTATAATGTCTCGGTTAAAACTATTGTTTTGTTTATCTCCTGACTGGGCTCAGACTGATAGATTATTCCCTTTCTGGTCACTGTGATTCATTAGGAAGAGGGCATGTGACCAAGCCTCACCAAAGATGGTATTTCTCCTAGGATTTATTCAGGTGGAACTAGGAAAAAGAGCATTTTCCTTTTTTGGGAATAAAACTGGAAAGGTGGCAATTGAAAACTACAAGCTGACATGTCATCCTCTTCACAGAGAGAACAAAGCTGACATGGAGAGAAAAGCAGAGACTAAAGATAAAGAGAGACAGGAGAAACAAGTGTAAAACTGCCTGGATGGAAAGGTTCAAGAGTATAAAGATGTCAATTCTTCTCAGATTTACGTGTAAATGTAACATTATCCCAATCAATAGGCAAAGATTAAATGGGATTAACCATATTCTAAATTTCATTGGGAAGAGAAAATTCAAAAGTATGACAGAACATTTTGCAAAAAAAAAAAAAAAAAGACCATGAACACTGCCAGATGAAAAAACCCATTCAAAAGAAATAGTAATTAATACAGTATAGTATGGAGACAGAAATGGATAAAAATATGACTGGAAAAGAATAGAAGTACAGCAGATCCATATATTAAAGGAAGATAGTGAAGGATAAAAAAAGGCATTTCAGCTCTGATGAGAAAAAGAATAGAATAACAATAAATGGAATTGAGACCATTGGCTATCCACTTGAAAAATGTATATGGTTCTTTATTTTACAATAAAATAAATTCCACATGGATTGGGATTAAAGATCTCCACTGTCTCTGATTTTACCTCTCTTTTGTAGGAGTTCTTTATGACAATTACCATATGTATGGGTTTCAATGATCCTCAGCTCTGTTAGGTTTTATCATCACTTTTATATCTAGATAGTTTATTTGTAAATGATTATGTAACCTGTTTTTTTTTTCCCACAAAAATATTACAGGCATACATTTTGTTTATAGATATTCAGACAATACCAACTCACACACACAAAGTGAAGTCTCCTTTGACCTCTCTTCTTCTACTATCCACTCATCACCTCAAAATTAACTCTTCAGTGTCATGTCTACTTATATGGTCCAGAATTTGTCCACCATGTGTGTCTTCTGGTAGCACCTGATCCAGGTTTTCAGTGCTGCTGTGAATTTATTTTTATCTTTATGTTTCTTCTGTTATTTTAAATGAAAATACAGACACCTATTTTTACCTCCTCCGCCTTCCACCTGACTACTAGCCAAAAGGCTGATAGTATAAACCCACCCAAAATCATCTTAGGAGAGAGGAGTGGCAATGTGCTTCCAAAAGGGCACAGCCCTGAAAACCCTGAGGAGCTCTTCCACTCAGCACATGTGAGATTGCTGAGTCAGCACTGATTCAAAGGCAACTAACAACAGCAAACAAGGTAAGGAGGTCACTTTGAAACCAACAATCAGTTGGTTATTTGATAAGTCATTCAATTCATAGCTAAGATAAAATTGTCAGAATGTGTACATCCAAAATTAGACTGTTTGAAACATTTGAAGTAAAAGAATTATTTTGGAAATACTTTCTCACTCTATAGTGGTGAGAAAGTTAATCATTTTGTTTCTGTTTTTCAAACTTAACCATGCATACTGAAAAACTCAGTTAAGTTGGTAAGCTGATGCAAGAAGAGTAACCTTGAGACTTGTATTATTTTAAAGAGGAATAAGGTATGATTAATTTAAGATCTTGTTGAGTTATTAAATAAGATTACTGAAAGAATGTCACTATGACTAAAAGGATAAGAATAGTGCATAAATTCCTATCTAGTAGAATGCAAGGAATTCTGGTAGCATAGTGCCTAAGGCACTGACTGCTAACCAGAAGGCTGGCAGTTCAAACCCACCAGCCACTCCTCAGAAGGAAGGTTGGACAATCTACTTCTATAGTGATACCGCCTTGGAAACCCAAGGAGGGGTCGCTATGAGTTGGGTCCAACTCGACGGTACATAACAACAACAACAACAGTAGAATACAAAACTGATATAAGAAAATAATTAAACACAAAGAAAGTCAAGAAAGGAAAAGTAAAGAAATGTAGAAAAAGGAGAGAAAAATGGAAGGTGCAAAGTAAGATGGTGGAGACAAGTCCTCAATTTCTAGTTATCATAACACATGTAAATGGATTGAATGCAACAACAACAACAAAAAAAAAAAACATTAAATAAGTACATCCCCTCCTCAATTATCAATGTGATTACATTCCATAGACCAGTTCATTATGTGAAAATTGGGATTACATGAAAATAGAGAGTAACCACATCAGATCACATAGTGCGGGATGACGACATCCTTACATAGCTGCCAAACCACAGCATTTCATAGCTGTCAGACTACTGAGAATCATGGCTCAGCCAAGGTAACACATAACCTTAACCATCACAGCCGACAATATTCTCTCCCGGCACCTTGGCATTTGTTACTGCCAGACATATGTCATTAACGTGCAAAAAAGTTGGATAGTAGAATTTTTACTATTGTCATAAAAGCGAAATGTCTGATAACAACATAGTCAGTAAGTGAAGAGGAAGGTGTATAATGAGATAATAAAAATAATTCAATTGCATTCTGTGTATAAATATCCTAGATTCACCAGTTAAAATATATTGTTATGTTGAATTTTAAAAGATAAACAGAAAGAAGCTAAACTCTCTACAAGAGCTTTTTCTATATGTAAAGAATAAAAATATTAGAAGTTTAAAAATGAAAAATATTCCAGGAAAATACTAACCATAAAAGCTAATATTTGAGAAAATAAAAGCAAATTTTAATAGACATATAGTGAAGAATTGACACATCATTATCAATATGGATATGCTAATAAACATATGCTAATAAACGGGAGCTCTGGTAGCATGGTGGCTAAAGCACTTGACTGCTAACCAGAAGGCTGGCGGTTCAAACCCACCAGCCACTCTTCGGAAGGAAGGTTGGGCAATCCTACTTCCGTAGTGATACTGCCTCGGAAACCCAAGGAGGGGTCGCTATGAGTCAGGGCTGACTCAATGGCACATAACAACAACAACAACAACATGCTAATAAACATCTCTTAATTGTTATTATTTTTAAGTCAGTACTTACCCATTGAGACCCCATGTGTAACAGAATGAAACATTGGCTGGTCCTGCACCAATCCCTACAATAATGCTGCCTTTGAAACCACTGTTGCAGCCACTGTGTCAATCCATCTTGTTGAGGGTCTTGTTCTTTTTCACTAATCCTCTAATTTACCAAGCATGATGTCCTTCTCCAAGGACTGGTCCCTCCTGATAATATGACCAAACTATGTGAGATGAATCCTTCAGTATTGCAATTCAAGCCTTGAATTTTTTCCTTCAGTTCTTTCAGCTTGAGAAACACTGAGCATGTTCTTCCCTTTTGGTTCCTAATTCCAAGTCTTTGCATATTTCACTATAATACTACACTTTGTCTTCTCAAGCCACCCTTTGAAATCTTCTATTCAGCTCTTTTGTTTCAACATATCTTCCTTTTGCTTTATACTGTCAGATGCAGGAAGCATCAAAAGAAGATGGAATACATAGAATCACTGTACCAAAAAGAATTGGTCAACATTCAATCATTTCATAAGATAGCATATGATCAAGAATCAATGGTGTTGAAGAAAGAAGTTCAAGCTGCACTGAAGGAATCGGGAAAAAACAAGGTTCCAGGAGTTGATGGAATACCCACTGAGATATTTCAACAAATGGATGCAGCTCTCGAGGCACTTACTCATCTATGTTAGGAAATTTGGAAGACAACTGCCTGGCTAACCAACTAGAAGAGATCCATATTTATGCCCATTCCAAAGAAAGGTGATCCAATAGAATATGGAAATTATCGAACAATATCATCAATATCACATGAAAGTAAAAGTTTGCTAAAGATTATTAAAAAATGGTTGCAGCAGTATATTAACAAGGAACTTCCAGAAATGCAAGGTGGATTCAGAAGAGGACGGGGAACATGGGATATAATTGCTGATGTCAGATGGATCTTAGCCAAAAGGAAAGAATACCAGAAAAAATGTTTACTTGTGTTTTATTGACTATGCAAAGGCATTTGACTGTGTGGATCATAACAAATTATGGATAACATTGTGAAGAATGGGAATTCCAGAACACTTAATTGTGCTCATGAGGAACCTGTACATAGATCAACAGGCTGTTGAACAGAATAAGGGAATACTACATGGCTTAAAATCAGGAAGGACATGTGTCATGGATGTAACCTTCCACTATATTTATTCAATCTGTATGCTGAGCAAATAATCCAAGAAGCTGGATTACATGAAAAGAAATGTGGTATCAGGATTGCAGGAAGATTCATTAACAACCTGCAATATGCAGATGACACAACCTTTGTGGTAGTTGGGGTTATGTATCAACTTGACTGGACCACAATTCTGAGTGGTTTAAACAGCTGTGATGTGGTCATTTCCATGATGAGATCTGATGTATATGCTTTGAGCAGCCAATCCATTGGAAGGGAGTTTCCCTAGGGGTGTGGCCTGCTTCTAATATATATAGGGACATCCTGGGAAAATTTGAGAACCTTCTTTGGATCTGGTTCCTGTTGTGCTGTCTACAAATGTCTGAGCAAGCAATCCACCATTCTGCCTGGTGATCTTGGATTCATCATCTGCTGAAGTCAACTGCCATTATACTGCCTGCCAACCTTGAGCTCTTCAGCCCCTGCAGCTGCATGGGTTGGGAAAAACCTCCAACTTGATATTTGTTTCAGGAACTTGGGACTTGCCAGCCTCTATAACTATGTGAGCCATTTTCCTAAGATAAATTTCTCTCTCTCTCTCTCTCTCTCTCTCTCTCTCTATATATATATATATATTTACTTCTTTTTTGCTTCTTTAGAGAACCCAGCCTAACATGGTTGGTACCAGGAGTGGGGTATGGCAACATATTCCTACTAAAGTGAAGGATAAGTTATTGCATCTGGCTTCCCTCACAACTGAAAAGGAGACACAATGTCAGGTGGGCCTCTTTGGATCTTGGAGGCAATATATCCCTTATTTGCATGTGTTGTTTTGCCCTATTTATCAAGTGACTTCAAAAGCTGCTAGTTTTGAGTGGGGCCCACCAGAATAATAGAAGGCTCTGCAATAGGTTCAGGTAGCCATGCAAGCTGCTCTATCACTTGGGACATAATGATCCAACTGATCCAATGTTGCTTGAAGTGTCTGTGGCAAATAGGGATGCTGTTTGGAATCTTTGACAGGCCCTTATTGGTGAATTGCAGTGCAGAGCCTTAGGATTTTGGAGCAAAGCCCTGCCATCCTCTGTAGATAATTACTCTCCCTTTGAGAAACAGCTTTTGGTTTGTTACTGGGCTTCAGTAAGAGACTGAATGCCTAATCATGGGTCACCAAGTCACCATGTGGCCAAAGGTGCCCATCATGATCTGAGTGTTGTCTGACCCACAGTCATGAAGTTGGACATGCACGGCAGCACTCCATCATTAAATGGAAGTAGTATATAAGACATTGGACTTGAGCAAGACCTGAAGGCACAAGTAAGTTGCATGAGGAAGTGGCCAAAATGCCTGCAGTCTCCACTCCAGTTACATTACCTTCCCTCTCCCAGTCTGCACCTAAGGCCTCATGGGAAATACTACATCCAGTTTCCTAGCCACTCAAAACCAGGCTCAGCCAAGTTGGCACATAACCTTAACTACCACAATTCCACCCCTTGTCAACTTGGCATCTGTACAGATCTTCAGTGGGTGGCACCTGTACAGATCTCCTTCACTGGGTGGCTCCAGTCATCATGGGGAGTTCCTTATGATAAGTTGATTGAGGAAAAGAAAACTCATGCTTGGTTTACAGATGGTTCTGCATGATATGCAGGCTCCACTCAAAAATGTACAGCAGCAGCACAATGCAACAGTCCCTTTCTGGGACTTCCCTAAAGGACAGTGTTGTTGTTGTTGTTAAGTGCCGTTGAGTCATTTCCGACTCATAGCAACCCCATGCACAGCAGAACCAAACACTGCCTGATCCTGTGCCAGCCCCACAATCCCTGCTATACTTGAGCCCATCATCGCAGCCACCGTATCAATCCATCTCGTTGAAGGCCTCCCCCTCTTTTGTTGACCCTCCGCCCTACCAAGCATGACATCCTTCTCCAGGGAATGGTCCCTTCTTACAACATGACCAAAATAAAGGATAAAAATAAAGGACAGTGGTGAAGGGAAATCCTCCCAATGGGCAGAACTTCGAGCTGTGCATTTGGCTGTTCACTTTGCATGGAAGGAGAAATGGTGAGATGTAAGATTGTATACTGACTCATGGGCTGTGGCTAATGGTTTGGCTGGATGGTCTGGGACTTGAAAGGAGCATGACTGGAAAATTGGTGACAAGGAAGAATGGGTAAAATGTATGTGGATGGATTTCTCTTAATGGGCCAAAGGAGTAAAGATATTTGTATGTCATGTGAATGTTCACCAAAAGGTGATCTTGGCAGAGGAGGACTTTAACAATCAAGTGCATAAGCTGACATGTTCTGTGGAAACCAGTCTTCTTTTTCCCCCAGCTACTCCTGTCATTGCCCAGTGGACTCATGAACACAGTAGCCATGATGGCAGGGATGGAGGTTATGCATGGGCTCAGAAACATGGACTTGTTTGGCTGATTTGGCTATTGCCACTGCTGAGTGCCCAATCTGCCAGTAGCAGAGATCAACACTGAGTCTGTGATAAGGAACCATTCCTCAGGGTGATCACCCAGCAATTTGGTGGCAAGTTGATTACATGGGACCACTTCCATCATGGAAAGGACAGCAGTTTGCTCTTGCTGGAATAGATACTTACTCTGAATATGGATTCACCTTCTCTGCACACACAATGCTTTTGCCAAAACTACCATCTGTGGACTTACAGACTGACTTATCCACTGTCATGGTATCCCACACAGCATTGCTTCAGATCACAGGACTCACTTTACAGAAAATGAAGTGTAGCAATGGGCCTATGCTCATGGAATTCACTGATCTTACCATGTTCCCCATCATCCTGAAGCAGCTGGCTTGATAGAATGATGGAATGGCCTACTGAAAACACACTTATGGTGCCAGCTAGGTGGCAATACCTTGAAGGGTTGGGGCAATGTTCTCCAAGAGGCTGTTTATGCTCTAAACCAGCATCAAATATATGGTGCTGTTTCTCCAATAGGGCAGACTTCATGGGTCCAGGGACCAAGGGGTGGGAATGGGTGTGGTACCACTCACTATTACCCCTATGATCCAGTCAAAAAAAATTTTGCTTCCTGTCCCTGAAACCTTATGCTCAGTAAGTCTGGAGGTCTTAGTCTCAAAGGGAGAAACACTTCCACCTGCAAAAACAATACTGATTGCATTGAACTGGAAATTAAGAATGCCACCCAGCCATTTTGGCTTCCTCACACCTCTGGATTAACAGACAAAGAAAGGAGTTACTATACTGTCTGGTGTGATAGATCCTGATCAGCAAGGGGAAACTGGATTGATATTACATAATAGAATACAGGAGATTCTTTGGGATGTCTCTTAGTACTACCATCTCTGTGATCAAAGTCAATGGGAAATTATAGCAACTCAATTCTGATATGATTACTGATGGCCCAGACCCTTCAGGAATGAAGGTTTGAGTCACCTCACTAGGCAAAGAACCACGACCAGCTGAGGTGCTTGCTGAGGGCAAGGGAAATATGGAATGGGTGGTGGAGGCAGGTAGTTCTGAATATTAGCTATGACCACATGACCAGCTGAAGAAATGAGAACTGTGGTTGTTGTATTTCTTCATTGTGTGTGTGCATTTAATATTTTTGTTTTCTTCAGTTACAAACTATAAAATGTAAACAAGGCTAATGTGTTTTCAGTTGTATGCATGTTAGTGTATCATGTTAGGTACAAGTATGGCTTTATAATTGTCCCTTTTTAGAGATTATATGTGGTTGTTGTTGTTGTTAAGTGCCGTCGAGTCGTTTCCGACTCATAGCGACCCCATGCACAGCAGAACGAAACACTGCCCGATCCCGCACCAGCC
>NW_006922015.1:569782-576259 GCF_000298275.1 Orycteropus afer afer | reverse complement strand
GCTTCCTGGGTTCCGCCCCTTCCTCCTGCTCTTCCGGCCTGCTACTCTATGTGGTTAAGGAGATGTATATAACTGCCAAGTTAACAAGGGGTGGACTGTGATAGTTGGGCTTGTATGTCAACTTGGCTGGATCACAATTCTGATTGGTTTAAACAGTTGTGATGTGGTTACTCCCATGATGAGATCTGATGTATATGCTTTGAGTAGCCATTCTGTTGCAAGGGAGTTTCCTTAGGGGTGTGGCCACTTCCAATATATATAGGGACATCCTGGGAAAATTTGAGATCCTTCCATGGATCTGGATCCTGTTGTGTGCCTATAAGTATCTGTGAGCAAACAATCCACCATTGTGCCTGGTGATCTTGGATTCATCATCTGCTGAAGTCAACAGCCATTATACTGCCTGTCAACCTTGAGCTCATTAGGCCCTGCAGCTGTGTGAGTCAGGAAAAGCCTCCAGCTTGACATTTGATCCAGGAGTTTGGAACTTGCCAGCCTGATAAGTGTATGAGCCATTTTCCTAAGATAAATTTCTCATCTTTATTGGTTTTGCTTTTCTAGAGAACCCAGCCTAACACAGCCTTGCTTGCTGGAAGTGAAGAGAACTTGAAGCACTTATTGATGAAGATCAAAGAATATAGTCTTCAGTATGGATTACATTTCAACATAAAGAAAACAAAAATCTTTACAAGTGGACCACTAAACAACATCATGTTAAATTAAGAATAGATTGAAGTTGTCAAATATTTCATTTTACTTGGATCCATCATCAACACTCATGGAGGAAGCAGTCAAGAAATCAGACATCATATTGCATTGGGAAAATCTGCTACAAAAGACTTCTTTAAAGCGTTGAAGAGCAAAGATGTCACTTTGAAGACTAAGGTGCACCTAACTCAGGCCATGATATTTTCAGCCTCATATGCATGTGAGAGCAGGACAATTAATCAAGAGATTGAAGAAGAGCTTATGCATTTGAATTGTGGTATTGGTGAAGAATATTGAAAGTACCATGGACTGCTGAAAGGATGAGCAACTCTGTCCTGGAAGAAGTACAGCCGTCAGTAAAGATTACACCTCGTTGTAAAGAAAACACTCTGTACTGAGCAAATAATCTGAGAAGGTGGATGATATGAAGAGGAAGGGGGTGTGGTAGTTAAGGTTGTGTGTTCTTCATTTTATAGTGCAGCTTCTCTGATTATTTGCTCAGCATACAGATTGAATAAGTATGATGAAAGGGTACAACACTGACACACACCTTTCCTGCCTTTAAACCACTCAGTATTCCCTTGCTCTGTTCAAACAACAGCCTCTTGGTCTATGTATAGGTTCCTCATGATCACAATTAAGTGTTCTGGAATTCGTGTTCTTTGCAATGTTATCTGTAATTTGCTATGATCCACACAGTCAAATGCCTTTGCATAATCAATACAACACAGGTAGATATCTTTCTGGTATTCTCTGCTTTCCACCAAGATATGTCTGACACCAGCAATGAGCCCTTGTTCCATACCTTCTTCTGCATCTGCCTTGAATTTCTGGCAATCCCCTGTCTATGTCTTGCTGCAACCATTTTTTTTCTTTTCTTCAGCAAAATTTTACTTGTGTGAGATAATTATAACATTGTTTGATCATTTCTGTATTCTGCTGGATCATCTTTTTTTGGAATGGGCATAAATATGGATCTCTTCCAGTTGGTTGGCTAGGTAGCTGACTTCCAAATCTCTTGGCAGACTTTCTTCCTTCATCAGCATTGGTTCTTGATCATATGCTGTGCCCTGAAATGGTTGAACATTGACAAATTCTTTTTGGTACAGTGACTGTGTATTCCTTCTGCCTTCTTTTGATGCTTTCTGCATTGTTCAGTATTTTGCCCATAGAATGCTTCAATATTACAACCTGAGGCTTGAATTTTTACTTCATTCGTTCAGTTCGAGAAATACTGAGTGTGTTTTTTCCTTTTCATTTTCTAACTCCAGATTTTTGCACATTTCAATATAATATTTTTCTTAGTCTTCTCAAGTTGCCCTTTGAAATCTTTGCCTCAGCTATTTTACTTCATCATTTCTTCCATTCATTTTAACTACTCTATGTTCTAGAACAAGTTTCAGAGTCTCTTCTGACATCCAAATTGTCATTTTCTTTCTTTCTTGTGTTTTTCTTTCTTTTTTTCTTCTTTTTTCTGGTATGATGTCTTTGATGTCATACCAGAACTTGTCTGGTCTTTGGTCATTAGTGTTCAATGCAGTGAATACGTTCTTCAGATGGTCTCTAAGTTTAGATGGGATATACTCAAGATTGTGTTTTCACTCTCTTGGATTTGTTTCAATTTTCTTCAGTTTCAACATGAACTTGTACAGCAGCAAGTTGTTGGCCTCTTGCTCAGTGGGTCCCTGGCCTCATTCTCACTGATAGTATTGTCTTTCTCCACAGCTATAGTCAATGTGATTCATGTATATTCCATCTGGTGAAGTCCATGTGTACAGCCATTGTTTATGTCATTGAAAAAGGGTATTTGCAGTAAGTCAGTCATTGGTCTTGCAGTGTTCTATCATGTGATCTCCAGCGTTGTTGTTTTACCAAGGCCATATTTTCCAACTACCTACCATTCTTTGTTTCCAACTTTTGCATTCTGATCACTAACAATTATCAATGCATCTTGATTTCATGTTTGATCAATTTCAGACTGAGGAAGTTGGTAGAAATCTTCAATATCTTCATCTTTGGCTTTAGTAGTTGATGCACAAATTTGAATAATATTCATATTAACTGGTTTGTCTAGTAGGCATATGGATATTATGTTATCACTGACAGCATTGTACTTCAGGATAGGTCTTGAAATATTCTTTTTGACCATGAATATGACAACATTCTTCTTCAATTAGTCATTTCCAGCATAGTTGACTATGTTGTTGTTATGTGCTGTCGAGTCAGACTCGACTCATAGCAACCCCTCCTTGGGTTTCTGAGGTGGTATCCCTGTGGAGATAGATTGCCCAATCTACCTTCCAAGGAGTGGCTGGTGGGTTTGAACCACCAGCCTTCTGGTTAGCAGTCAAGTGCCATGCTACCAGCACTCCCATAGTTGACTAGATGACTGTCCAATTCGAAATGGGCAATGCCAGTCCATTTCAGCTCACTTCTGCCTAGGAGTTTGACATTTATGCATTACATTTCACTTTTGACAACTTCCAATTTTCATAGATTCATACTTCATGTATTCCACATTCCTGTTATTAATGGATATTTCAAGCTGCTTTTTTTCTCCCCTTCATTTTGTGTCATACCACTCAGCAAATGAAGGTCTAAAATTTTATTCTGTCTTTGCCATTTAGGTTGAAGGAAACTCTGGTGGCGTAGTGCCTAAGACACTTGACTGCTAACTAGAATGTTGGCAGTTCAAACCTGCCAGCCACTCCTTGGAAGGAAGATTGGGCAATCTACTTCAGTAGTGATACCTCCTCGGAAACCCAAGAAGGGGTTGCTATGAGTCAGAGACAACTCAACAATGCATAACAACAACAACAACAACTTCGAGGAAGCAGGTCTTCCCCAACCATATTATGAGTGCCTTCCTTCTTGATGGGCTCACCTTCCAGCACTATATCAGACAGTATTCCACTACTATTTATAAAGTTTTCACTGGCCAATTTTTTCAGATGTGGACCACCATATCCTATTTCCTACTCTTTTTTAGTCTAGTTCTAACTTCAAATATAGTAATATTTAAAAAACGGAAAAAAACCACCATAAACAACCTTATACCAATAAATTAGAGCAGTTTTAAGAAATGGAAATTTTCTTAGAAGAAAACAACACTTTTCAAAAGTGACTCAAACAAAAGAATGGACTCCTGGATTCTGGTAATTGGTCAACCCTACTGTTGAAAATTAACTGGTCTTCCTTGTAGGCATATGGATATTATCCTATCACTGACAGCATTGTATTTCAGGATAGATCTTGAAACATTCTTTGTGATGATGAATGCAACAGCATTCCTCTTTGTCATTCCCAGCATAGTAGATCATATGGTTGTCTGATTCAAAATGGCCAAAACCAGTCCATTTCAGCTCACTAATGCCTAGGATATTGATCTTTATGTGTTCCATTTCATTTTTCACAACTTCCAATTTTCCTAGATTTACACTTCTTACATTCCATGTTCTGATTATTAATGGAGGTTTGCAGCTATTTCTTCCCATTTTGAGTCATCCACACCAGCAAATGGAGATTCTGAAAGCTTTACTCCATTCACATCATAAGGTTGGCTCTACCCTGAGGAGGCAGTTCTTCCCCAGTTGTATTTTGAGTGCCTTCCAACCTGAGGGGCTCATCTTTTGACACTATATCAGACAATATATCAGGGCTATTCATAAAGTTTTCCAGTAATATATCAGACAGTGTTTCACTGCTATTCATAAGGTTTTCACTGTCCAATTCTTTGAGAAGTGGATGGCCCCTTCCTTCTTCCAAGTCTGTCTTAGTCTGGAAGCTCCACTGAAACCTGTCCACCATGGCTGACCCTGCTGGCATTTTGCAACACCTGTGGCATAGCCTCCAGCCTCACAGCAAAACACAAGCCACCAAGTATGACAATCTTCTGCAAAAGGCTTCTTTAAAGTGCTGAAGAGCGAAGATGTCTCTTTTTTTATTTAATTTTATTTTTATTTATTTTATTTTTTTATTTTAAGAGCTTGTTTTACATTCAAAGTCACGCGTACATTTAGTTTCATTCCTCATTCGCCATGCCCAACCCTAACCCAGTCTCCTCCCCTCCCTACCCTGAAATACTCCCCTTATGCCCCTCATAATTATGCACTCCTGTTTGTCCTACATTTCCTCAGTTTGAATGTTGGTTCTTTGGTGTCCCATGTCTATTGCTTTAAGGGATGTATTACCATTGAGTGTGTGAGTGTGACATCCTGGGTTGAGTGGTCTGCATCTTGTTAACTATTGGGCTGAGAGTCCACCCCTGGGGGTGAGTTTTATTCCAGGCACCAAATGTATTTCAGGGCCATAGTATTGGGATTCTCACCAGACTTCATCTGACCAGTAATTCTGGTCATTATTGAGTTTTTGGATTTTATTCCATGTTTTCCCTCCTGCTGTATCTTAAAAAAGATGTCTCTTTTAAGACTAAGGTGTGCCTAACCCAAGCAATGGTGTTTTCATTTGCCTCATATGCATGTGAAAGCTGGACAGTGAATAAGGAAGACCTAAGAAGAGTCAATCCTTTTGAGTTGTGGTTTTGGTGAAGAACACTGAGAGTACCATGCCAGAAGAACTAACAAATCTGTCCTGGAAGAGGTGCAGCTGGCATGCTCCATGGGAGTGAGAATGGCCAGACTTTGTCTCACCTACTTTGGTCATATTATCAGAAGGCACTATGCCCTGGAGAAGGATATCATGTTTCGTAAAGTGAAGGGTCAGCAAAAGAGGGGAAGACCCTCAGTGAGATGGACTGAGCTGCAATCATGGGCTCAGGTATAGCAAGGATTGTGAGTCTGGCACAGGACCAAGCAGTGTTTCGTTCTGTTGTACATAGGGTTGCTATGAGTCTGAGCTGACTCAATGTCACCTAAGAAAAACAAAGCAACAAAGATCAAACTTCAGAACAAAGAAGAACCAAGAGAGGTAATTGTATTAGAATATGTATTTATGGGTATTTATAGGTATAGTGTCTAAGGCATTTGACTGCTAACCAGAAGGCTGGCGGTTCAAACCTACCAGCCACTTTTCGGAGGGAAGGTTGGACAATCTACTTCCATAGTGATACCCCCTCAGAAATCCAAGGAGGGGTCACAATGAGTCGGGTTCAACTCGACGGCAGTGAGTTTTTTTTTTTTTTTTTTCTTTTAATAGGTCAACTTGAGAATTTGGACTTTCATGTTAATGTCCTCACTATGTAAAGGGTACAGCAATAGTTCAGGGATTACACAAAGCAGGGAAATTGAATAAGAAGCCTTTTGGACACTAAGGTGGGTCACAAAAAAGCTATATCCTAAAAGTAAGATATATCTGAAGTAAACCAAGTATGATTGTTTCCATTACACCAGTGGTCTAGGGAATAAAATCTGAAAAATCTTTTAGAGTTTCAGTCTCTGTTTAGATTACCCATCTGTTGTTACATGTTGTCCACTTTTTCCATTAGAGTCTGTGATGGTTGGAGCTGTGTGTCAACTTGGCAGAACCGCAATTCTGTGTCGTTTAAGCAATTATGATGCAGATTATTCCCATGATGGGATTGGATGTATATGTTTTGAGCAGCCAATCCGTTGAAAAGGAGTTTCCTTAGAGGTGTGGCCTGCATCCAACATATTTATGCACATCCTGAGAAAAGAGACACCCTTCTATGGATCAAAATCCTGTTGTGCTCCCTACAGCTATCTGTGAGCAAACAATCCACTATTTGACCTGGAGATCTTGGATTCATCATTCGTTGGAGCCAATAGCCAATATACTGCCTGCTAACCTTGA
>NW_006922015.1:566150-569662 GCF_000298275.1 Orycteropus afer afer | reverse complement strand
TGGGCAATCCTACTTCCGTAGTGATACTGCCTCGGAAACCCAAGGAGGGGTCGCTATGAGTCGGGGCCGACTCGACGGCACATAACAACAACAACCTTGAGCTCATCAGCCCCTGCAGCTGCATGAGTCAGGAAAAGCCTCCAGCTTGACGTTTGATCTAAGAACTTGGGACTTGCCAGCTTTTATAAGTGTGTGAGCCATTTCCTAAGATAAATTTCTCTTTCTATATATGCATATATAAGCTTTACTGGTTTTGCTTCTGTAGAGAACCCAGCCTGACACAGAATCCTTAGTATATTAATTAGTTGTTTTAAATTCCCAGTCTGATGTCTCAGTCTGGTCTGAAGCTTACCCTGCCTCTTCAAACGGCTTTTTATTGTTGTTGTTGTTGACCATGTGTTGTAATTTTATTATTATTATTATTGAAAGGCAACCATGGTGTGTGGGTAAGAGAAACTGAGGCTCTTTCAGTTGTAAAGTTCTGTTGATGTTGATGTGGTGATAAGGTATGGGGGAGGGGAAGGCTTCTCTAGCACAGTGATTAGCTCTGCACCATTTTTTCTGTCAAACTAAAACTGCTCTAAAATTAAGTCTACTAATTAAAAAAAGTTAAACATAGACCTAATGATTCTGCCTTTCTTCTCCTAGAAATGAAAACATGTGGATACAAAAACTTGGACATAAACATTAATGGGAGCCTTATTTGTATTAGCCCCAAACAGTAAGCAATCCAAATAGTCATCAATAGACAAATTGATAAATTGTGCTATATTCCTACAATGGAGTACTGCTCAGAAATAAAAAGGAATGAATTGGTAACACAGGCCACAACAGCAGTGATGAATCTCAAAACAATTATGTTATGTTGAGTGAAAGAAGTAAGACAAAACAGAGTACTTACTGTATTGCTGTTTTTTGTGCCTTCTAGTCAATTCCAACTCATAGTGGCCCTACAGGACAGAGCAGAACCGCGTCATAGGATTTCCTACGTTGTATGTACTCTTTATGGGAAGAAATCACCAAGTTTATTCTGCAGACTGGCTGGTGGGTTCGAACTGCTGACCTTTTGATTAGCAGTCAATCACTTAACCATTATGCTACCAGGACTCCCACATACTTTATAATTCCAGTTATACATTCTAGGAAAGGCAAACTAATGCATGACAACAGAGCAGATCTGTGGTAGCAACACTTTGGGATACAGGGGAGGGATGAGAAAAAGAGATTATAAAGGGGCATGAGAAAATTTTTTGGAGTGATAAATATGGTCATTATCTTGATTGTGGTGGATTTCATGGGTATATACAATGAAATAACTTGTCCAAGTGTATACTTTAAGTATGTGCTGTTCACTATATGACAAGTTACCTCAATAAAGCTCTTAAAATATTTTTGCTGCATGAGATTTTCTGAGGACTGCAAGGTTGTTTTCACATGAGAAAGTAAATCATTGTAATCCACTAAATGAACAAAGAAGAAACATCAGGTGAATATCTCAATAGTTGCAAAAAGAGCACTTGATAAAATGTCTATATGCATTTGTGAATTAAACCATATCTCTTACAAAGCCAAGAGCAAAACAAAACTTTCTTAAACTGTATTTATTTGTACTATTATTACAAATAATAGCTTTATTGCAAATTTCATACCTAATGGCAAAACTTTGAAGACTTTCTCTTTGAAAATGGGACTAGGACAAAGACGCTTCCTATTAAATGGTCATTTTGTTCCAGTCAGCTCTTTACTGGACTTCTAGCCATCTTGGGATGGAATACACACACACACACACACACATATACACACACAAGGATTTTAAAACAAAACGCAGAATCGTCATTACTGGCAGGTGACATGATTGTGTACATAGAAATTGCATAGGAATTTATGGATAAATAATCAGAATCAATAAAGCACTTCAGCAAGTTTGCTGAATTCAAAATAAATATATATAAATAATAACATTTCTATATATCAATGAACAATCAGAAAATAGAAACTACTCTCAGTAATTTAATCAGAAAGAGATTTAATAGGGAAGATTAGATGTTTCCCAAATCATTGGATGTGCAAAAGCATCGGAGAATGCTTCAGTATGAATATTAGAACATCAGAGAAGGTGATGCTACAAAGAAGATCACAATAAATAAGTTATAATATCAAGAGACTGTCACTGCCATTCAAGAATATACATGACAGTTTGGTTCAAGCACCTGTTATCAGGAAGCCACTTCTTCAACTGCCTCTCAACAAGTGTGTAATGTGACTGGATTCTAGAACATTGCTGGAGACAATTTCCATATCTCAACCACCTTACCTGTTAGTGAAGAAATTGCAGAAGCAACAGAATGATGACCTCTGCATTACTTTTGCCTTCAAAATCTCCCATAAGTTTATATAATTAGGAGCTTTGGCAACATAGTGGTTAAAGCATTCGGTTGCTAACCAAAAGGATGGCAATTTGAATTCATCAACTGTTCTGCACAAGAAAGATGAGGCAGTCTGTATCTGTAAAGATTTATAAATTTGGAAGTTCCATGGGGCAGTTCTATTCTGTCTTAAAGGGTCACTGTGACTCAGAATCAACTCAGTGGCAGTGGGTTTGGTTTTGGGTTTTTTATATAATTAAAAACTCTCACACGCTTCTGGTAAGATGGAGGAATAGGGAGACAAGCAACACAGACCCTCTTCAACAAGGAAAAGAGAAACCAATTGACAGAGATACAGAAGGTAATCCTGGAGCCCTGAGCTTTGAAAGGAACTATACAGAAGTGGATCAGGCACCAACTAGTGGAAAAACCTGAATGAAAACAGTGAGTACAGAGACAGTCAGAGCAGTGGACTGTCAGCTACTCTGATAGGACCAACAGCCTGAATACTTCCAAGGGGTGTTGAGACCTGCAAATTGACCTAAAGATCAGCCCTAGTCACCAAGGGCTGCAGGGATGACTGTGCTGGTGGCCTATGACAAGGAAGGGAAACATGCAAGGAGGGAGACAACCTGAGCTGTGGACTTTTGTCTGTCCAGAGGGAGCAGCCATTTTGATTGTTTACATGCAGCAGACATTTTGGATATTTAAAGTGACCGAGGGCACAGAAATTTTGAATGTTTACAAGTGGCGCCCATTTTGTATATTTAAAGTGATAGCATTCTCATTTGGATTCCAGGGACCTAAGAATAGGCTCTGTTTGCCAACTATGGCAGGGACATATGGGAGGCTGACAACAGAAAAGGAGACAGGTATTAACTGTATAAATGCTGTCAACTAGTGAATAGAGGAGCACAGCAAATATGAAAATCATGGGCAAGTCACTCCAACATACAATCACCAATTAATTGTTGTTAGGTGCCATAGAGTCATCTTCGACTCATAGCGACCCCATGCACAGCAGAATGAAACACCGCCCGATCCCATGCCAGCTCCATGATCCCTGCTATACTTGAGCCCATCATCGCAGCCACTGTGTCAATCCATCTCGTTGAAGGCCTCCCCCTCTTTCGTCGACCCTCCACC
>NW_006922015.1:560620-563420 GCF_000298275.1 Orycteropus afer afer | reverse complement strand
AGCCTAAATGGACTATTCCTAAAGGTGTGTGGTAATGTATCAAACAGTGTTTCTTTGCTATTCATAAGGTTTTCCCTGGCCAATTCTTTGAGAAGTGGACAGCCTCTTCCTTCTTCCTAGTCTGTCTCAGTCTGTAAGCTGGGCTGATACCTGTGAACCATGTGCAACCTTCTGGGTTTGAAACATCAGTGGCTCAGCCTCAAAACTCATATCAACACATCACCATGGTAGGACAAACCAACAGACAAGTTTGTCTCCCTGGTGGAAACCTCTCATACCACCCTTACCTGGGTCCTTGCAGCTGACTCCTCCTCTGTCTGGATTCCTGGGCATTTTAATCCCCTTTCTCCTGCTCTCCCACCCTGCTACTTTGGGCATGCCTGAGTTCCCTCTACTCACCTGGATTCCTGTGGCTGACTGCTCCTCTGTCCAGGTTCCTGGCTTTTAATCCCTTTTCTCCCACTCTCCCACCCTGCCAATTAATTATAAACCAATTAATTATAAACACAAAAATGTCACAATGCCTCAGAGACAACAGAGCATCACAGTCCACATGAAGAAGCAAGATAAAGCAGTAGAAACAAGGGACCAGGATACAGACCCAAAACATCCCTGAGTAAGGTGCAGCATTGGAACTCCCTGATAAGAAATTCAAAAGAATTACATTTGTTGTTGTTGTTGTTGTTTTTGTTACGTGCCATCAAGTTGGACCCAACTCATAGCGACCCCTCCTTTGGTTTCCAAGGCAGTATCACTATGGAAGTAGATTGCCCCATCTTCCTTTCGAGGAATGACTGGTGGGTATGATCCACTAGCTTTCTGGTTAGGAGTCAAGTGCCTTAGGCACTATGCTACCAGAGCTCCTAGAATTATATTTAGGTGTCTTCAGTGAATCAAGAGACAGATCAAGGAAAACTGACAAAACAGAGGAAAACACAGAGAAGACACTAGAACAATTTTGAAAGACAGTACAAGAACAAAATGACAAAATAAATGAAAAATTAGAAATAAACAAAATCACAGACAGAAATCCAGAACATTAATGCTAAATTTTCAGAAATAGATAATCCATTGAATAGGCAAAGAAGTAGAGCTGAATCAAGGGAAGACAGAATTAGGGAGACTGAAGGCTGAAATATCTCAGTATTCCTTTGGAAAGCAATCAATCAGAAAAAAAGATCAAAACAAAATGAAGACAGCCTAAGGTTCATGTGGGATACCATCAAAAGAAATAACCTACATGCAATTGGAATTCCAGAACAGGAAGAGAAAAAGAAAAACATAAAAAATTGTCAATGATTTGTTGGAAGAGAATTTTCCTGGTGTGATAAAAGATGAGAATATATCCATTCATCAAGAAGTACAACAAAACCCAAACAGAATAGACTCTAAAAAGAAAATGACCCACACATATCAACATCAATCTCACCAAAACCAAAGACAAAGAAAGAATCCTGAAAGCTGCATGGGAAAAATGAATAATTACCTAAAAGTCACATCCAATAAGACTAAACTTGTATTTCTCAGCAGAAACCATGCAGGTAAGAAGACAATGAGATGGTATATATAAAATCCTGAAAGAGAAAAATTTCCAACCAAGAATTATGTACCCAGCAAAATTGTCCCTCAAATATGATGGTGGAATTAGGACATTTCTAGATAAGCAGAAATCAAGGGAATTTATTAAAACCAGACCAACATTACAAGGGATGCTAAAGGGAGTCCTTTGGACAGAGAAGCAACAACAGCAAAACAACAACTAACCACTAATACATATGATGATATAACCCAGAAACCAACACAGCCATGGAAGTATCAAAATAAATAAACCTACAAGATTGTAAACAGGGAACCAGAGACATCAATTGACTAATGAGGACGACTACAAACCAAAAAGTGGGAAAAATAATTGTGGAGTTACAGAACTTCTAGATGGTAGGGAAGTCAAGACAACTGCAAGACAGAACAGACTGTTCTAAACTTGGGAAGAAAATTATAAACCACAGGGTAACCTCAAAGAAAAGTGATAAACCTTCACTTCAAAATGAAAAAGAGGGTGAGCACAAATATTCAGCAAATACTAAAACAATAGTAACAAAGGAAGTGATAACACGATTCATAAACAAAACGAGCTCAGAACAGAAAATTATATAGAACAAAAAAATCAACACCACAAAAAGCACAGAACACAATGACAGCAACAAATTCATACTTGTCGATAATTACATATCTGGCAAGAGACTTCTCTCTAAGATTTATAGAAAACTCCAGCACCTCAACACCAAAGGAATTAACAATCCAATTTAAAAATGGGCAGAAGACATGAACAGACACTTTACGAAGGAGGATATTCAGGCAGCCAGCAAACACATGAAGAGATGCTCACGATCATTGGCCATCACAGAGATGCAGATCAAAACAACAAAGAGATACCATCTCACCCCAGCACTGATGGCAAGGTTCAACAAGACAGGAAATAACAGATGCTGGTGGGAATGTGGAGAGATTGGGACTCTCATACACTGCTGGTGGGACTGTGAAGTGATACAACCACTGTGGAAAACAGTATGGGGATTCCTTAGAAAGCTGGAATTGGAGATACCTTTTGACCCAGCAACCCCATTTCTAGGTATATATCCTAAAGATATATAGCCCCAGGGTTACAGGTGAGGAGAGACAACTCAGGGATGTCCAAAGTAGCAGGCAGGAAAAGCTGGAGAAAGGGGATTAAAAGCCAGGAAGCCAGAGAGAAGAGCAATCAGCCGAAGGGATTAGGTGAGGAGAGGAAACTCAGGCCCGC
>NW_006922015.1:545141-559271 GCF_000298275.1 Orycteropus afer afer | reverse complement strand
CATAAATTATATTTCAATCAAATGCATTAAAAAACACACACACAAAACCTGCATACACTGTTCACTTGACTGTTAAGTAGATAGGGGTCAAGGATGGTGCTATGGGTTGAATTGTGTGCCCCAAATTGTGTTGGATTCCTGGTTCCTATCCCTGTGAATGTGATTCTCTTCAGAAACAAGGCTTTTTTTTTTTTTTTTTTTGTTATATTAATGGGCCATACCAGTAAAAGGTGGGTCCTAAATCTAATCATTTGTGAGTTTAGGAAAAAAAAAGCCTCTCACTGATGTCCAGTTGGATCTGACTCATAGCGACCCCTCCTTGGGTTTCCAAGGCGGTATCTCTATGGAGCTCTGGTAGCATAGTGCCTAAGGCACTTGCCTGCTAACCAGAAAGCTGGTGGTTCAAACCCACCAGCCACTCCTCGGAAGGAAGTTTGGGCAATCCTACTTCTGTAGTGATACTGCCTCGGAAACCCAAGGAGGGGTCGCTAGAGTTGGGGCTTACTTGACAGCAAATAACAACAACAATCTCTATGGAAGAAGATTCCCCAATCTTCCTTCCAAGGAGTGGCTGGTAGGTTTGAACCTCCAGTCTTCTAGTTAGCAGTCAAATGCCTTAGGCGCCACACTATCAGAGATGCAAATCAAAACAACAATTCCAAACCCCAAAAACCAAACTCACTGCCATTGAGTCAGATCTAACTCATAGCGACCCCTCCTTGGGTTTCTGAGGTGATATCACTATGAAAGTAGATTTCCCAACCTTCTGTCTGAGGAGTGGCTGGTGAGTTTGAACCACCAGCCTTCTGGTTAGCAGTTGAATGCCTGAGGCACTACACCACCAGAGCTCCTAAAACAACAATTAGTGGAAATTAGTTCACGGTGATAAAACTAGAGTCAGGGGAATTGGCAAAATATATATTTCAGCTTTCCAACCTCTGCAAAACAGGCAGTGACACTAGCAGAGGGTGGAAATGAAAACTGAGCATCAATAAACTATATTTACTTCAACTAGCAACAAATAGTTGAGAGAATCAGTGGCAAAAACAGTTAAGTGCCTGACTACTAGTTGAAAGGTTGATGGTTTGAACTCACCCAGAGCCTCCTCAGGAAACAAGCCTGAGGATCTGCTTCCAAAAGGTCACAGACTTGGAAATCCCATGGAGCAGTTCTATTCTGCACACGTGGGGCCACTATGAGTTGGAAATACCTCAATAGTAACTATAACAACAATATAATATATATACTATTACAGAATTCACAAAACGAATAAGATCTGCAAGCTCGTTATGTAAGAGCTACGTTATTGAAATATTTAAAAGAAGACTTACATAAATGCAGAGATGTCTTATTTTCATAGATAGGAAAACTCTGTATCTAAAAGAAGTAATTTATTTCTAGAATGACCTATGTGTTTAATCAAATTCCAATCCAACTTTGTTTTGGGAAACAAAAGTTTTAGAAGAACTTTACAAACACTCCTGAAGAAGAACGAGATTGGGAGGCAAGGGTGAGCCTTGCCATTTCAGTTAACAAGACTTATTACAAGGTTATGTAATTAAATCATGAGTTATTGGTGTAGGTCTAGACAAACTGATCAGTGAAAGAAAATCAGGAGCCAGAAAACACTCACTCATATGTGGAAGCTTGATGTAAGTCAGAGGTTACGTTGATATTCCAGTGAGGAGAGAATATTCAGCAAATGGTGCCAGGAGAATGCATTGTCTGTATTTAACATAGGAGCCCTGGTGGCACAGTGGTTAAAGCACTCGGCTGCTAACTGAACCCATCAGGCATTTCATAGGAGAAAAATGTGGCATTCTGTTTCTGTAAAGATGTACAGACTTGAAAACCCTATGGGACTGTTCTACTCATTCACTCTGAGTTGGAATCCACACAGTGGAGGAAAATAAAATAGGACTCCTATTTCTCTACTCAAAAAAAATGAAATTCTAAATTGACTCAAGACTTACATGTGAAGGGCAAAATTTTAAAACTTTTAAAATAAGGAAGAATAATTTTGTGATCTCAGAATAAGTAAGTATTTCTTAAATAAGATTCAAAATATGGTAATAATAAAACATTTAATTTTAGAATCTTAAAGTTCATAACCCCAGTCCATTAAAATATACCTTAAAGAAAGGGAAGAGATAAGTCACCAATGGAAGAATATATTCATAAGGTACATAAATGCCAAAGGATTAGTGAAGTGCTCAGTTTGCATGAAGAACTTCTATAAATCAGTACGAGAAAGGCAGACAACCTGGTAGAAAAATGGGCAAAATACATGAAGAGGCATTTCACAGAAGAGGAAACGTGACACCATGAATCAAACATATACCCATTGCCGCAGAGTCAATTGTGACTCAACGCTCCCATTGGACAGAGTAACTGTCTCATAGGGTTTCCAAGGCTGTAATCTCTAGGACAGCAGACAGTCACATCCTTCTCTGCCTGAATAAAACATAGGGGAAGACAGTCGATTTCACTTCATTAGTAATTATCAGGATAACTCTTGCATCAGGATAAATGTACAAGAGTATTCATAGCCACAATATTAATAATAGCAAAAAATTGTTGATGATCCAAATGTCTCTTGAAAAGAGACTGGGTAAATTATGGTGCATTTATACTAAGAAATATTATATTGCAGCAAAATGAATAAACTAAAGTTAGAAGCAATCACATGAATGAATCTTAGCAATGTAATATTAGTGTCATGGGCAAGTTGAAAAGACTACATAGAGAATGATACAAGCTCAAACACAAAAAAGAACAAACCAAAAAAAGCCCCTAACTGTACATGAAAAACTTTTCCAGTAAGGGTAATAAACTCATCAAAATGTATTTTAACAAAGCAAGGGTAACATAAACACACAATTCAGGATGGTGTTTATCTTTGGTGAGAGGCAGAGTTAACAGTGTATGTAAGAAATCAGATTTTTGACCATTTGTGATATCTTCCATGTTGTTTTATTTGTGAAGTCGCACTAGCAGCATATTCATTCAAAGATGCCTCTATCACCATACTTTTCTTTCCTGAAAATTCTAGCCAATACAGTAAGAAAAAGGAATAAGAGTAATAAATACAGAGTAAAATGATTTTTATTTGCACATGATGGTACTATCTGGAAAACCCAATAAAATTAATTTAAAAATGTTCATCAGAACTAATAAGACTTCATTCAAGTGATTGGTTATTAATAGAAATAGTTACCATTTATTGGGTATCTGCTCCGTTCCAGAAGCTCATTTGGACAATATGCATCTCAGACTTCACAAGCTACCTTATGAGGAAAAGCAGAGGCAGGCTGAGTAACTTGCTTAGGTAGCAGGACCACAATTTGAACTTGCTTTTTCTGATTCCAAAGCTTGCGCTCTTAAACACTTTGTTGTATTGTCTCCAATAAATATTAAAAACAGAGATTTTCTTTATGACAGAAATAACTGGTGATCAGGAAATCACTTGGATAGTTTCAATGGCAAGCATTATCAAACTCGGATAGTACCTGTCTTAATTAAAATACAGACTCCTCAAACAAATATATATGCAAAATGACTTGGTCTACTGAACAATACTACAGAAGACATTACAAATTGTTCTTCTTTGGCTCCCTTTTACTAGACACCTTGTAGACTGCTACCTTTTGGTTACCTTATTTCTCCTTACAAGAGGTTACATTCTTGTTGATCAGTGTCTTGGTTCTCTAGTGCTGCCACAAGTGGATGACTTTAACAAATAAAAATTTATTCTTTTACAGTTTAGGAGGCTACAAGTCCAAATTCAGAGTGCTGGCTCTGGGCTGGGTGAAGGCCCCTTACCCTTGGGTTTCATCTCTGCCCCTTATTCTAGGCCCACTGGAGCTGGAGGTGTCTCCTAACTCAGGCAGCTGCTGGCTGCTGAGCCTGATACACCCAAGGTTGGCTGGTAAAACGTCACAATTGCAAGATCAGTTGGCAACTTGGCAGGCCACTTGTTCAAGTACAGGAACTGAAGATGAAGACTCAGCCAAATGTAGAATCCAGATGTGCCAGAAAGCTCAAGACTATGGAGGTGATTACAATGTTATCATGGGGAATAAAGCAGCTCTGGTGGCATAGTGGGTAAGGCATTTGGCTGCTAACTAGAAGGTCAGCAGTTCAAACCCACCAGCTGCTCTGAGAAAGAAAGATGAGGCAGTCTGCTTCCATAAAGATTTATAGCCTTGGAAACTCAATGGGAATTGCTTTGGGTCAGAATCAACTTGATGATGGTAGATTTTCATGGGGAATAACTATATCTGGCTGTCAAGCCACTCAAGACTACAAGCCAGCCAAGTTGTTACTCAACCTTCACCACCACAACCAAGTATTGTTTTTCCCCTGGAAACTTATGTTGCTGTTGTCAGGTACAGTTGACTTGGTTCCAACTCGTAGTGACCCTATGGACAACAGAAGGGAACACCGCCTGGTCTTGTGCCATCCTCAAAGTCACCACTATGCTTGCGCCCACTGCTGCAGCAACTGTGTCAATCATTTTGTTGATGGTCTTTTTCTTTTTTGCTGACCCTCTACTTTACCAAGCATGATCTCCTTCTCCAAAGACTCGTCTCTCTTGATAACACATCTAAAATACATGAGATGAAATCTTGCCATCCTCACTTCTAAGGGGCATTATGGCTATACTTTTTCCAAGACAGATTTGTTTGTTCTTCGGGCATTCCGTGGTGTATTCAACATTCTCCACCAAGGCTATACCTTGATTGAATTTCGATTTTACATTTCTCCTACAACAGATGTAAGAATAACCTCCTTTAGGAGTTGATTCTTCTGGTTTTCCTCTGAGATAGTAAGTTTACACATAAGAATTGATTTTAGTACATTTTCTGTTGTTGGTGGTGTTATGGGTTTCCAAGGCAGGATTACTATGGAAGTAGATTGCCCCAACTTCCTTCCGAGGAATGGCTGGTGGGTTTGAACTGCCAGCCTCTGGTTAGCAGTCAAGTGCTTTAGGCACTACGCTACCAGAGCTCCTGGTACATTTTTTAGGTACGTGGAAATCAATTAGCCAGTGGTTTGTTTGTTTTTTAAACTCATTAATAACTTGTGAAAACAGTCCTTCTTCTTCTTCTTTTTTTTTTTTTTTAATCCTGAAGACCCTCCAATTTTCAAGGTGATTTGCTGAACTTGTTGTTTTCATACGTACTGTTTGGAAAATTCTGGGAACATCCTTAGCTCACACTCTAATTTACTACTTTGCTACTCTCTGGAGTGGGCTTGTTGAGCTTGCTCCCGAAGGCTTGGTCTCACCATCCTCTTCTAGTTCCAGCCCCAATCTTAGTTAGATCAGGTATAGCATTATGCCAGTTTTAGAATTACTAGTTAGAAGTAGAAGGGATTTTGGAGATCACTGAATTCAGTTTTGTAAATGAAGAAACAATGATTTATTCTATTTTTCCTACCAGTTTCCTTCAGAAACTTTGGTTCGGTGTCAGTTGGCTTCTGAGGTGTTTGCTTTCCTGTCCTCCCATACCAGTACTTTTTTCAGTAACAATGACGATCCCTGTTGTGAAACTTGTATGCTGTGGAGTCAATTCCCACTCATAAAGACCCTGTAGGACAGAGCAGAACTGCCTGAGAGGGTGTCCTAGACTGTGTTCCTTATGAGAGCAGATATCTAGATATTTTCTCCCATGGAGCTGCTGGAGAGTTTGAACCACCACTCTTTCAGTTAGCAGCTTAGGGCTTAAACTTTGTGCCACCAAGGCTTCTCACTGTGAAATTACAGAAGAGGAAATGGGAAAGAGACAAGGCTGCCACCGTGTGGTCTAATACATGAACAGAAAGTGAGGGTTTATATGATATGTAAGAATTGGGATTACTGTGCAAGGTGAGTTTCCTTTAATTATAACAGTAATTACCAACTTTTTGTAAATTGTTATTGAGAGTCACCTAAGGAGATTTACAAGAAAGTGAAATCCCCTTTAGGCTAACCCAGGAACTCCTGGCACAACCATTAGTCCTAGCCATGGATCTGTCATAGCTCTAGGAAGATATTTAATTGGAAGATGTCGCTGAACTGAGAGACCTTAAGAATGTATTTATCTTAAAAATAAACCCAAACGTGCATAACTTTATTTTATAAAATTGAGTTATGTAAAAGAAATGACATTTTAAGGTATTAATTATTAAAATTCACTTTCTTTGTAACTTTTTTATAATTACTTTTGGCATGATATTCATGTCACATAAATGAGATAACAATTTAATGAAATGGAATTTAATGAATGCCAAATGAAGCAAATATTTAAATAATTTTGCATACATTCAGCTTATCCTGTATTTTTCCTTTGTAGCTGGTAGGATGTTAATTTATCTTGTTTTCAGTGGTTACATACGTTCTGTTTTAATTTGTGTTTCACAGAAATATGCCCTGAGATCTATTTTTGGTTAAACATAAAGTAGAGGCAAAGGGGGGACTCATTGTTTGTGTTGCATTGAGGGCCACACTGTGCATGCAATGCTTTTAGGGAGCAGGCCCAGGGTAAGACAGGCAATGAGAAATAAGTCAGCCCCAAATACTTGCTATGCCAGCTGCCATAGTGCTTCTAGACAAATGCACACTGCTCCAGTCAAGTACCCATATACCTACCTTACCTTACCTCCCCTGGGATTAACAAGAATGGGCTATTGTTGTTATGTGCTGTCGAGTCAGCCCTGACTCATAGCGACCCCTCCTTGGGTTTCCGAGGCAGTTTCACTATGGAAGTAGATTGCCCCATCTTCCTTGAGCATGGGCAGGAGGTACCATATCAGTCAACTCCTCCCTTGCTAATCTGAAAACTTTAGAAACAGGCTGCTTTCAGTAAGACAGCTTATAATTCTTTTTAAAAAATCTAGTACTCTTAAATGAGCAATTTCATTTATTAATTGAAAACACCTGAAAAATATATTAGCCCATTATATGTTTTAAAAACTTAAAAATCTAGAATACATGAAATTAAACAAAGAAAATCATAACAGAGGAGACACAAAGGGAGAATGGATGGGCTTTGGTCTCTTGAGGTGGCCAAGAAATGAACTCTGGAATCCAACCTACTTGAATTCAAATCTCAGTGCCAACATTAGGGTATGTCTTTGATCAAGTTATCAGTGTTCAATTTTCTCATCTGGAAAATGAGGCTAATAGCACATATCCATTGAATTGTGATGGGGGAAAAAGCATGCCCAGGATTTAGCACAGTGCCTGGAACTTACTCTCTGTTCTGTAAATGTTGTTGCTGTTTTTGGCTGACATCAGGATCAGGTCAGCCCCTGACTCATGGCAACCCCTGCAAAACAAGATTGGACCATTGTGATCCACAGGGTTTTCATTGATCGATTTTCAGAAGTAGCCTGCCAAGATTTCTTCCTAGTCTGAGTCTGGAAGGTCTGCTGACACTCACTGAGCATAATAATAACACGCAGGCCACTAGTGACAGACGAATGTTGGCCCAATCTCTAGCAAGGAAAATGAGAATCTGTCTCCTGAATGACCACTGTCCTCTTCCATAAACATCAGGCTAATTGGTATTTTGAAGACTAAGGGGTGCCTGACCCCAAGCCATGGTATTTTCCATACCCTCATATGCATGTGAGAGCTGGACAATGAATAAGGAAGACTGAAGAGTTGATGCATTTGAATGATTAGTGTTGGCAAGAATATTGAATATACCATGGACTGTCAGAAGAACAACAAAATCTGTCTTGGAAGAAGTACAGCCAGGATGTTCCTAGAAGTGAGGATGGTAAGACTTTGTCATGTTATCAAGAGGGACCAATCCCTGGAGGAGCACACGGTTAGTAAAGTAGAGCTTCAGCAAAAAAAGGAAGACCCACAATGAGACAAATTGACACAGAGGCTGAAAGAATGGGCTCAAGCACAGTGACAATTGTGAGGAGGGCACAGCCCCAGGCAACGTTTTGTTCCGTGATACGAAAGGTCACTATGAGTAGGAATCAACTGGACAGTACCTAACAGCAACAATGGAATCACCCAGAGGTGTCTACACAACTAGACTCTGTGCTCATAAGGAAACTATCAAATGTCACAGATAAAACCATAACTTCTTTTGCATTCTGTAGATATTCATTTAAAAGATCTATTACTCAAAAAGTAATAGCGGATTTCCAGCTGTATTTTACAATGGCAGAGGCTTAGTTGAAACACCACATTTTCAATCTAGAACCTGGATTGTCACAAAAACAACTCATCTCTTGGCAACAAGAGTTCTAATCAGATAGTCCCAGTGTTCTGGTTACCTAGTCCCACTCTGACAAGAATATATACCGCAAATGGGATGGCTTGAACAAACAAGGGTTTATTTGCTTACAGTTTGGAGTCTTTAAGTCCAAGTTCAAAGTGCCAGGCTCTAGGGGCTGTGTGAAAGCCCCTTGACCTTGGGCTTCTGCTCTGCCTCTTGCTCCCGGCCCACTGAAGCTGGAGGCATCTCTTCACTCAGGCAGCTGCTGGTTCCTGAGGCTAACAAGCCCAAGGCCAACAAATAAAATGACACAGTCCTGATGTTACCAAACCACATGGCAGGCCATTGAAAGTCCCAAGGTTGGCAGAGCATGGCAGGCTGCTGAACAATGACATGACTACATGCAGGATGCAAGTGTGCCATAAGCTAGAGACCATTGTTAGGAATGTTTCTTATATACGGGTAGCAGACCACATACCCAAAGCAGCTACTCAGCTGCTTGTGGTAGATCCCACCATGGAGTTGATTGCCAGTCTCATCATGGGGATTAACTACCACCAGCTGCCCAGCCACTCAACCAGGCCCAGCCAAGTTGACACACAAACTTAACCACCACACCCAGGTTCATATTTTTCTATTCATCACTTACTAGCTGTGTGTCTTTGAGCTTTGTTTTCCTCAGATGTAAGATAACAAGAATCATAGCAAGTACTTACAAACTGCTTATTACATAATATAGCAGGGAACCCTGATGATGCAATGGTTAAAGAGCTTGGCTCCTTAAATGAAAGGCCAGCTGCTTCACCAAAAGGTCATCAGTTTGAACCCACCAGCCATGCTAAGGGAGAAAAGGCCTGACAGTCTGTTCCAGTAAAGGTTATAGCCTAGGATGCCCTATGGGGCAGTTCTACTTTGTCCTATGTCACTATGAGTCAGAATAGACTCCATGACACCCAATGGCAACATAACACAGCACTTACTATGTAATCCTACATCAAGGAAATAATGTAAATAAGCACCTGTCTTAGAGAAGCTCTCAATAAATACACTCCCCCCCCCCTTGGAGTTCTTCAGTGATGGTAGTAGTGTCTAGAGAAATCCTGCAATTTGGGTACCTGGAAAGTTGATTTAATAATCAATTTTGTTCAATAATTAGGAGCATGAGAACACAATGAGAGTTTGGTTTTAGCGGTGTGACAGCTATCAGTTTATTGTCTCTAAGCCCCAAATTCACCCTTAACTGCTTACTCTGTAATAATTCACCCATCCCATGGAAGCAGACTGCCATATCTTTCTCCTGCAGGGCATCTAGTGGGTTCAAACCATCAACCCTTTGGCCAAGCACTCTAACCCCTGGTTGTTGCTGTTGTTATGTGCCGTTGAGTTGGACCTGACTCACAGCGACCCCTCCCTGGGTTTCCAAGGCAGTATCACTACGGAAGTAGATTGCCCCATCTTCCTTTCGAGGAGTGGCTGGTGGGTTTGAACCACCAGCCTTCTGGTTAGTAGCCAAGTGCCTTAGGCACAGTTCCTTGTAATAATATTCAGTTCCTGTATTTGTCCTTTAGCTGCTACAATGCTAACTTGGTCAGTAGGGTGTGCTAGAGAGACATGCAGGATGAAGGGACTTGTCTCTCAGATTCCAATGTGCTCCCCTCAGCAGGCTCTTGCAGTGGACCAGATTCTGCAACTCCAGGCACCTGCATCATGGGAGGCAGCCAGCAACATCTGGTAGCCAACAGAACACAGCACTTCCCCCTGGGGATCTCCATCTGATATCTGCTTGGGTGGATTTACAACTTCTGACATATGGCACCTCTTGGGGATGGCTTTTCCTTGCACCACATGGAGCAAATTCTCAGTGAGTCCCCACCATGGTTCCCAGCTTGCCAGCCTCTGCCTCTGCACTCCAGCTTACTAGTCCCGGCTGCATTTCCTTGATTACCAACCTATGCTCTGACCAACTGTGGACCAGCTCTGGCCTGGAACAACCTAGGGAACTCCTCTATCTAGTAGCCTTTCCCAATGAGGTCTAAATTCCAGCCTTGGGAAGAAGGGGGTCCTCTCTTTCAAGTTTGTTCCTTCCATGGGTACATTCCATTAACACTAGGGTATTCTTTAGAGTTCTCTTTTTTTTTACAATTAATTCTCTCTTGTTGTGTCTAGTTGAGTCCAATCCAATTCATAGCAAACCTGTAGGACAGAGTAGAACTGGCCCCATAGGATTTCCTAGCCTGTAATCTTTATTTTCAAATATGATAATGAAATATGCAAAAACCTGGAGTTAGAAAGTCAAAAAGGAAGAACACACTTGGCATTTTTCAAGCTGAAAGAACTGAAGGAAAAATTCAAGCCTTGAGTTACAGTACTGGAGAATTCTAAGGGCAAAATATTGAACGATGCAGGAAGTATCAAAAGCATGGAAGGAATGCATGCAGTCACTGTACCAAAAAGAACTGGTCGACATTCAGCTATTCAGGAGATTGCATATGATCGAGGAGCAATGGTATTGAAAGAAGAAGTCTAAACTACACTGAGGGAGTTGGCAAAAAACAAGGCTCCAGGAATTGACAGAATACCCACTGAGATATTTCAACAAACAGACGCACCACTGGAGGTGTTAACTTATTTATGTCAAGAAATTTGGCCAACTGAGTAGAAGAGATCTGTATTTGCACCCATTCCAAAGAAAGGCTATGCAACAGAATGTGGAAGTTATCAAACAATATCATTATGATCACACACAAGTAAAATTTTGCTGAAGATAATTTTAAAAATGGTTGCAGCACTATATTGAAGGGAATTTCCAGAAATTCAAGCTGGATTCAGAAGAGGATATGGAATGAGGCATACATTGCTAATGTCAGATGAATCTTGATTGAAAACTGAGAGTAGCAGAAAGATGTTTACTTGTGTTTTATCGACTGTGCAAAGGTATCTGACTGTGTGAATCATAGCAAATTTTAGATAAAATTGCAAATAATGGGAATTCCAGGACACTTGATTGTGCTCATGAGGAACCTGTACATAGACCAGGAGGCTGTTGTTGGCACAAAACAAGAGAATATTGCATGGATTAACATCAGGTAAGGTGTGTGTCAGGGTTGTATTCTTTCCCCATACTTATTCTATCTGTATGCTGAGCAAATAATGCAAGAAGCTGGACTATATGAAGAAGAATGTGGCATCAGGATTGGAGGAAGACTCATTAACAGCCTGTGATATGCAGAGGACACAACTTTGCTGGCTGAAAGTGAACATGACTTGAAGCACTTAATGGTGAAGTTTGAAGACTACAGTCTTCAGTATGGATTACACCTCAACACAAAGAAAACAAAAATCCTCATAACTGGACCAGTAAGCAACATCATGATAAATGGAGAAAAGATTGAAGTTGTTAGGGAATTCATTTTACTTGGGTTCACAATCAACACCTGTGAAAGCAGTAGTTGTGACATCTGAGGACGTGTTGCACTGGGAAAATCTACTGTGAAAGGTCTCTTTAAAGTGTCAAGGAGTAAAGATGTCACTTTGAAGGTAAGGTGCTCCTAGCTCAAGCTGTGCTTTTTTCAAATGTCTCTTAAGCATGTGAAGCTGGACAACTACAGAAGTTTTGGTTGCCAAGTGGGCACTTTAACCATTGTGCCACCAGAAGTCCTTAGTTCTCTGGCACAGTTAATAATTTTTAAAATAAAATTTCCTTATGCAAATTCTGTGTGGTTTCTGTGTCTGCTTAGACATTGGTTATAAAAATAGAGTTATAAAAGTGGGTTCCTCATCCAACCTCTATGAAACCTAACAAACTCCATTCTGCCATAAAATTGCCCTCCTGGTGACCAAATTTCCTCTGGCAGGTATATCTTCTTACAAAGTTCTGAATAAATAATGGAGCTTTTGCTTCTTTGTGTCAACCACATCCCTTTTGTGGATCCGTCCTTGGCTCACATGTATAAATATCACTGAATGGTGAAGTCAATATTTATTGGAGTCTGAAAATATTATGCCTTCTCCAGTTATTTGTTGTTATGTGCTGTTGGGTCAGACCCGACTCATAGTGACCCCTCCTTGAGTTTCCGAGGTGGTATCACTACGGAAGTACATTGCCCAACCTTCCTTCTGAGGAGTGGCTGGTGGGTTTGAACCACCAGCCTTCTGGTTAGCAGTCAAGTGCCTTAGGCACTATGCTACCAGAGCTCCCTCCAGTTATTAGTTGGCTTAATTAGGCTGATCTGTACTGTTCTAGCACCCACCTCACACTACAGCTTCCATAGTCCAGTGGGGATGACTGGGAAAGGCTTTATAGAGAGGGTGGCGTGTGAGTTGAGGGAAGGATAGGATTTTACAAGCCTTAAAGATAGCTTTAATTGTTGGAATATTCCAGGCAGAAGGAAAAGATGTTGTTTACCTGCAGCAAACATTCTAGATAGGGAAGTAGTAGGAATAGGATCATCTCTTATTCCCCTTTCATTTAACCTACTCCTCTTTGCCCACTCCATTGCTCATTAATATATCTCTAAAAGTTTGAATAAATTAATGGTGCTGTGCAAAGAAAGAAGAAAAGATACTACCAAGCTCTTTGCCAGCTGTTTCATTTTACTTTCTCATCAGCAATTATGAGGGTTCCAGTTTTTGTCACTTTTAACTTTCTTTATATAATTCTTTCTGTATCAACCTTTTAAATAACTATATAGTCAAATCTACCTATCTCTTTTCTTGACGGCTTCTAGATATCATGAATTTCTTAATAAGGCCTCTCCTACTCTAACATTATCATTAATTTTTTTTATTAACTTTATAATTTTTTATGTTAAAATCTTTGTTCCACTTGGGATTTATTTCCATGTATTACATAAAGAAGAGATTGAACTTATTTTCCCCAAATAGTCATTTGACTAAAAATAATTTATTGAGTGATTCATTCATTCTTCTTCCAGTAATTTTAAATGTTAACTTTACCACATACACAATTCCTACATATGCTTGGACCTGTTTCTGAATTGTCTATTCTATTCCTGAAGTTTTAGTAAACTTAATAGCATTGTACAAAGTGAAGTGGTTTCTATCCAATTGCATATTCTTGCCTAACTTATTTATAGCAGTGTTATTTTAAGTGTGTATTTAATTCTGACCATGAAAGAATATTTTCACTTAAGTGACAACATGAAGTAGCTATACTCCACCTTAGCTTCATTGACAGAATCAACAGATACAGAGAGTAGCCAGAAGCACACACAGTCCACCCAACTGCCGAACAGGCTAAAACTCGCCCACGGTTAGAAAGCTCAAGGGCAGAGATCTGTTTGTGGCCACATCAAACTGTGAAGGCAAGCCTTCATTGGCTCGGCTGTGCCGTTTTACACACAAAAGATTGCCATAGTTTTTAAAAAGTATGAAATATTTCAAACACACAGGAAACTATAGGTTATTATAATAAATAAGTGTGTATACCACTCAGCTTCCACAAATCTTAACATTTTGTCTTTATGCACAGAAATTATTTGAAAGAAAATGTTACAGATACAGTTAAAATCCTTTGGATATTTCTTCCCAATCTCTTTTCTCTCCTTCCTTTCTTAGAGGTAACCAACACCTTGAATTATCATCCCCATAGGTTTTTAAAATTTAAAAAAAAAACACTTTTACTTGGTATGTGTGTGTAACTCAATGCAACACACTGCCGTCGAGTCGGATCTGACTCATAGCGACCCCTCCTTGGGTTTCCAAGGCAGTATCACTACAGAAGTAGATTGCCCAGCCTTCCTTCCTAGGAGTGGCTGGTGGGTTTGAACCACCAGCTTTCTGGTTAGCAGTCAAATGCCTTAGACACTACACCACCATATACACACACACACACACACATATACATATCTGAATATGTATATATGCATGTGTATATATATATATATAT
>NW_006922015.1:543460-544756 GCF_000298275.1 Orycteropus afer afer | reverse complement strand
ATATATAAGCTCTGGTAGCATAGTGGCTGAGGCACTTAACTGCTAACCAGAAGGCTGGCAGTTCAAACCCACCAGCCACTCCTCAGAAGGAAGATGGGGAAATCTACTTCCGTAGTGATACTGCCTCAGAAACCCAAGGAGGGGTCACTATGAGTCGGGTCCAACTGGAGGGCACATAACAACAACAACATATATATATATATATAATTGGCTTTCTTGTCCTAAACATTTTAAATAAAAGTTATACACTGTACATACCATTCTGCAACTTACTCTTGTCTGCTTAGTACTACATTTCTCAGACCTAGCCACATTGATACAGTAGCTCTAGTTTAATTCCCTTTAAGTGCTAAACATAAATTTGTATCACATTTAATTAAACTATCCTTATGCTGATAAACATTTACATTACATCTCCTTTTTGGCTATTACAAATACTGCTACACAACCTCCCTGTGCATGTACCCAACAGCAGCAGCAAACAACAGTTTCTTAAATATTAAACATACACTTGACCATCTTTCCCAGCAATTCCTGTGTAGCTACCCACGGGAAATGAAAACACGTGTCAATACAAGACGAGCATGAATGTTCATAACATCACTATTCATAATAGCTTCAAGCTAGAAATAGGCTAAATATCCATTACTTAGTGAATTTACTGAATGAATAAGCAAAATGTGATATATCCATGCAATGGAATATTACTCAGCAATAAAAAGGAACAAACTGCTGATACAAGCATCAACATAATTGATTCTCTTACACACATACACACACACAAATTGTGCTAAGTGAAAAGAGGCCAGACATAAAACACTACATATTTTATGTATTTATAGGAAAATTCTAGAAAATGCAGAACTATTGAGATGGAAAATAGTTAAGTGCTTGCCTGGGACTGGGGTGAGAAGGATTATTGACTACATTTGGGCACAAAGGAAATGTTTGGAGTGGTAAAAGTTTCCCATAACTGAATTTTCTAATGTTTGTAAAATGCTATAAATTTACTAAAACTCAACTAATTCTTAAAAAAGTGATAAATCACACAGTGGAAGAAATTGTTTACAATGAAAATAAAAGAAAAAAGGAAATTTTTATAATAAAAGCTCTGAAAAAATCTATAAGAAAAGGATAGGCCAATTGAAAATTGGGAATGGCATTAAAACATGAAATATATAGGAAAAAAAAATAAGCTACATACAAATGAGATGCTAAATCCACTTATAAGAAATACAAATTAAAACAAACATGACATGCCATTTTGATCTCTCAGATTAGCAAAGCTTTTTTTTT
>NW_006922015.1:533225-541400 GCF_000298275.1 Orycteropus afer afer | reverse complement strand
TTTTTTGATGCATGCATTTATTGCTGTAAATTGGCCTCTGATCACTGTTTTTGCTGTGTCCCAAAGATTTTGGTATGTTGTGTTTTCATTCTTGTTTGATTCAAAGAATTTTTGTGCATCCCGCTGGGTTTGAAACACCAGTGGCTCCGCCTCAAAACTTATCAACACATCACCATGGTAGGATAAACTGATAGACAAGTTTGTATCCGTGTTGGAAACCTCTCATACCACCCTTACCTGGGTCCCTGTGGCTGACTGCTCCTCTGTCCAGGTTCCTAGGCCTTTTAATCCCCTTTTTTCCACTCTCTCACCCTGCTGCTTTGGGCATGCCTGGGTTGCACTTCCTCCAAGACAGATTTTAAGAGTCCATGGTACTTTTCAGCATTCTTTGCCAGGACCACAACTCAAAAGCATCAATTCTTCCTCGGTCTTCCTTCTTCATGTCCAGCTCTCACATGCATATGAAGCAATTGGAAATATCATAGCTTGGGTCAGGCACAATCTAGTCCTCAAGGAGACATCTTTGCTCTTGAAAGAGATTTTTTGCAGCTGACTTGTCCAGTGCTATAAGTCGTCTGATGTTCTGACTGTTGCTTCCATTGACGTTGATTGTGGAACCAAGCAATATGAAGTCTTTGACAACTTCAGTCTTTTCTCCCTTTATCATGATGCTGCTTATAGGTCCAGTTGTGAGGACTTTTGTTTTCTTTATATTGAAGTATAATCGATACTTCAGACTGTAGTCTTCAATCTTCATCACTAAGTGCTTCAAGTCATCCTCACTTTCAGCAAGCAAAGTTGTGTCATCAGTGTATCGCAAGTTGTCCATGGTTCATCCTCCAATCCTGATGCCACGTTCTTCTTCATATAGTCCAGTTTCTCAGCTTATTTGCTCAGCAAACTATTCTCCAGGGAATAGAGAGTGTTTTGTTCTGCTGTGCATAGGGTTGCTATGAGTCAGAGATGACTTGATGGCACCTAACAACAACACATAGTAAGGGTTAGGGCTGGAGATGGTAAATGGGAAGTGAAACTAAATTTACATGAAATGTTGAATGTAAAACAAACTCTGCTCTGTAAACTTGCACCTAAAGCACAATAAAAAAAGAAAAAAAAAGAATTGGTCAATGTTCATTTCAGGAGGTGGCATATGGTCAAAACCAATGGTACTGAAGGAAGAAGTCAAAGCTGCACTGAAGGAATTGGCAAAAAACAAGGCTCCAGGAACTGACAGAATGCCCATTGAGATGTTTCAACAAATGGATGTCCTGCTGGAGGCACTCACTCTGTTATGCCAAGAGATTTGGAAGACAGCCACCTGGTCAACTGACTGGAAAAGATCCATATTTGTCCCCATTCCAAAGAAAGTGATCCTACAGAATGTGGATATTATCAAACAATATCATTAACATCACATGCAAGTAAAATCTTACTGAAGATATTTCAAAAATGGTTGCATCAGTATACTGACAGAGAGATTCCAGAAATCCAAGCTGCATTCAGAAGAGGACATGGAACAAGGGATATCATTGCAGATGTTAGATGGATCTTAGCTGAAAGCAAAGAATACCAGAAAGATGTTTAGTTATGTTTTATTGATTATGCAAAAGCATTCGATTTTGTGGATCATAACAAATTGTGGATAACATTGAGAAGAATGGGAATTCCAGAATACTTGAATGTACTCATGAGGAACCTGTACATAGATCAGGAGGCTATCATTTGAACAGAAGGGGATACTTCAGGTTCAAAATCAAGAAGGAGTGTGTCAAGGTTATATCCTCTCACCATACTTATTAAATTTGTATTCTGAGCAAGTAATCCAAGAAGCTGGATTAAATGAAGAAGAATATGGTGTCAGAATTGGAGGAAGACTCATTAACAACCTGTGATACACAGACGACACAACTTTGCTTACTGAAAGTGAGGATGACTTGAAGCACTTACTGATGTAGGTTAAAGACTACAGTCTGCAGTATGGATTACTCTTCAATATAAAGAAAACAAAAAATCCTCACAACTGGTCTAATAAACAGTTTCACAGTGGATGGAGAAGATTGAAGTTGTCAAGGATTTCATATTGCTTGTTCTACAATCAACACTAAAGGAAGTAGCAGTCAAAACATCAGATGATGCACTGCATTGGGCAAATCTGCTGCAAAAGACCTCTTTCAAGTGCTGAAGAGCAAAGATGTCTTCTTGAAGACTGAGGTGCACCTAACACAAGCCATGGTATTTTCAATCACCTCTTATACATGTGAGAGCTGGACAATGAATAAGGAGGACTGAAGAAGAGTTGATGCATTTGAGTTGTGGTGTTGGAGAAGAATGCTAAGCATACCATGGTCTCCTAAAAGGACTAACAAATCTGTCCTGGAAGAAGTGCAGACAGAATGCTCCTTGGAAGCAAGAACGGCCAGACTTCGTTTCACCTACTTTGGTCATGTTGTCAGAAGAAACCATCCCCTGGAGAAGGATATCATGCTTGGTAAAGTGGAGGGTCAATGAAAAGGGGAAGGCCCTCAATGAGATGATGTAACATAGTAGCTGCAACAATGGGCTCAGGTATAACAAGAATTGTGTGGCTGGCATAGGACCAGGTAGTGTTTTGTTCAGCTGTGCATAGGGTTGCTATGAGTCAGAGATGACTCTACGGTACCTAACAACAACAACACATAGTAAATTTTGGAATAGAGTAGACTGATTCCTCTTACTTTATTGTTCTATTTCAAAATTATTTCACCTATTATAATTTCTTTGCCTTTCCATGCACATTTTGGAGTTATTTTGTCTTTAACTGCTAAAATTACAAAATCTTGCTAGGATTTTGATAGGAATTATAGTAAATTTATATGTCAACTAAACACACCCACACACATATGTGTCCTTTGTATGTACCTAGAATATCTCTGCAAAGAGACACAAGAGAGGTGAGGATGATTGGCCCTACAGGGGAAACTCAGGGAATCTGGCTCATAGATAAGGAGGAGATTAATTTTAAAACTTCTTTTTTTAGAATTTGTGAACTTTTTATCATATTTATTTACCTTGCATCCTTTCCTTTCCTCTTTTTTTTTTTTTTTTTTGCCTTCCCCTTCACCCAAGTTAATATGTATGTACCTTCTAGTTAGTGATTTACCCTCCCTTCCCCCGACATGCCCTGGCAACCATCAAAGAATATTTCTTTGTTTATGAAACCCCTTTCTTGAATTTTTATAGTCATAGTTTCATACAATATTCGTCCCTTTGTGATTCACTAATTTCTCTTAGGTTAATGTCCTCTAGGTTCATCTATGTTATGAGATGTTTCACAGATTTATCATCATTCTACATTGTTGGGTAATACTCCATTGTGTGTATGTAACATACTTTGTTGACAGACACATTCATTCATTGATGAACATTTAAGTTCTTTCCATCTTTTTGTTGTTGTATCACTGAGATGAACATGGGTGTGCATATATCTGTTCATGTCACAACTATTCTCTAGGACTTATTGACATTTGTACTGTTATCTTCAAATGTATGAACATTCATTTAGAGTTCTTTAATTTCTTATGTTAGCATTTTCTTCTTTTCAGTATAGAAGTTCTGTGCATGTATTCAGAGATTTACATTTAATATTTCATTTTTTGAGTGATTATAAAAGATATTGTATTTTTAATTCCTTGCTAGCATATAAAAAAAACAACTGATTTTTATATGTTTTTCTTGTACCCTTGGTTCTACTTCTAGGGATTTTTATTGATTTGTTTGTAGATTTGGTAGATTCTCGAGATTTTCAATGCAGATGATCATGTCATCTGTAAATAGGGATAATTTTATTTTTTCCTTTCCAATCTGAGTGATGATTATTTTCATTGTTTGCCTTATTGCACTGCCCGCAACTTCCAGTACTATTTTGAATTAAGAGTGATGAAAGTAGACATCTTTGCCTTGTTGTCAGTCTTAGAGGAAAAGCATTCAGTCTTTCCATTAAGACTAATGTTAGCTGTAGGTTTTTATAGACACTCTTTATCAAGTTAAGATATTTAGCTTCTTTTATTCTTGTTTCTCTTTCTTTCTTTCTTTTCCCCTCCCAGTCACATCATTATTTATTGCAAGTCTTGCTTCCTTGGTGGAGAGTAGCAGCCAGACCCAGGTGAGGAGTAGGCAGCCGTAGCCCTGCCTCGCATGCCTCCTGGAGCCCTGCTACTCATAATTTATCACAGTATGTGTAAGTGACATTGTTGACATTTTAGTCTTTGTTTATTGGGACACATCTGCTCCCAAAGAACTGAGCATTTTCTTGCCTTAGAAAACGTCACCTTGGCAGGCTTTTCCACACTTAGTCTAATACAAGCATACCTTGTTTCATTTTGTGCTTCATTGTATTGCATCTCACAGATAATTGCATTTTTTACAAATTGAAGGTTTGACCCTAGGTTGAGCAAGTCTAAGGGTGCCATTTTCCCAACAGCATACACTTACTTCATATCTCTGTGTTACATTTTGGTAATTCTCACAAACTTCATACTTTTTATAATGCTGTTGCACATTTAATATACTACAGTTAAGTATAAACATAACTTTCATATGCACTGGTGTTTTGGTTACCTAGTCCTGCTCTGACAGGCATATACCACAAATGGAATGGCTTTAACAAACAGGAGTTTATTCTCTTACAGTTTTGGAGGTTAGAAGTCTTAGTTCCAGGTTCCAGGCTCTAGGAGTTGGGTGAAAACCCCTCGACCTTGGGCTCTGCCTCTTGCTCCCAGCCCACTGAAGCTAGAGGCATCTTTTCACTCAGGCAGCTGCTAGCTGCTGAGGGTGACAAACCCAAAGTCGACAAGTAAAAAGGCACAGTTCTGATATTACCAAACCACGTGGCAGGCCATTAATTCAATTCCAGAAAAAGTCCCAAGATCAGCAAGGCATGGCAGACTTCTGAATGAAGACTCAGTTGCATGCAGGGTCCAAGCGTGCCATAAGCTAGAGACCTTCCTCAAAGCTGCTCCTTATATACGGGAAGCAAACCATATCGCTAAAGCAGCTACTCCGCTGCTCCAGTAGATTCCACCAGGGAGTAAATTGCCAGTCTCATCAGGGGGAATAACTACATCCACTCAGCCCAGCCACTCAATCAGACCCAGACAAGTTGACACACAATCTTAACTACCACAACTTGGAAACAAAAAAATTTGTGTGACTTGCTTTGTTGCAATATTCACTTTGTTGCAGTTGGTAATCTGCACCTGTACTTCTAATATGTCTGAGGTATGCCTGTAATGCTGCTGTTGTGTGCATCATTTGTTTTTCTTTTTTAAAAATTTTATTGTGATTTGGGTAAAAATTTACAGAGCAAATTCGTTTTCTATACAGCAGTTCATACACATTTTGATTCATGACATTGACTGCAGTTCCCTACAGTGTAACAGCTCTCTTGGCACTTCCTTCCTGTAGTTACTTTTTCCCTGTGTCCTTCTTTGCTTGGCTTCTTGCTTCCTGTGCAAACATTGCCATTCTGTTCTCCCATGATTGATTGCTCCAAGGAATGTATTTTCCTGATGTAAATGTTCAGCCCATATGCCTGTCTATTATTTGGCTGGAAGCTACAAGAGTTAGTTCAGTTCCACACCTGGGTAACTAGGGGCCATAATCTCAGGGGTCTCACCAGGCTTTATCAGACCAGCAAACCTGGTCTTTCTTTTTCCAATGATTTTGAGTTTTATTCCACATTGTTCTCCCACTCTGTCCAGGATCTCCTACATGGATCCCCCTTTGAGTGGTTGATGGTAGTAGCCACACACCATCTAGTTCTGGTCCCATGATCATATAGGCTAAGGATCGCATGATCTACTAGTCCCTTGGACTAATAGTTTCCATGTGTCTTTGGTTTTCTTCATTCTTCTTTGCTCTCTGTGAGGAGAGACTCATTGTTGCATCTAGATGGCCACTTTCAAGCTTTTAAGACTCCAGTCACTATTCACCAAAGTAGGATGGAGAACAATGTTTTTTGCGTAGTATGTTATACCAATTGAGCTTGATGTCCTCTGTGACCATGGTCCTAAGCCCACAGATCCAACTACTTGCTCCCTCAAAGTGGTTGGCTGTGACCAAGATGTTATCATCACATTGCCCCTTGTTAGCTCTACTATATATTTGGACATTCTTACAGCACATAAAAATATGTATGTAGAAATGTCATCTGCTCACCATATGTATGGTCATAGGTATATTCCCTTTTGCCCAGCTCACCATATGTATGGTCATAGGTATATTCCCTTTTGCCCAGACATACCTGATCATTCAGCCTATCTACCTATCTAATTACCTGTAGACTAATTTTTGTTGCCACCGAACACAGAGTCACTGTACCAAAAAGAACTGGTTGATGTTCCTCCATTTCAGGAGGTGACATATGATCAAGAACCAATGGTGTTGAAGAAAGAAGTTGAGGCTGCACTGAAGGAATTGGCAAAAAAATAAGGTTCTAGGAATTGATGGAATACCCACTGAGATGTTTCAACAAACAGAGGCTGCTGGAGGCATTCACTCGTCTATGCCAAGAAATCTGGAAGACAGCTACCTGGCTGACTGGAAGAGATTCATATTTGTACCCATTCCAAAGAAAGATGATCCCTCAGAATGTGGAAATTATCGAACAATATCATTAATATCACACACAAGTAAGATCTTACTGAAGATAATTCAAAAATGGTTGCAGCAGTATATTGACAGAGAACTTCCAGAGGTGCCAGCTGGATTCAGAAGAAGATGTGGACCAAGGGATATCATTGCTGATGTCAGATGGATCTTGGCTAAAAGCAAAGAATAGCAGAGAGATGTTTACTTGTGTTTTATTGACTATGTAAAAACATTCGACTGTGTGGATCATAACAAATTATAGCTAATTTTGAGAAGAATGGGAATTCCAGAACACTTGATTGTGCTCTTCAGGAACCTGTACATAGACCAGGAGGCTGTCGTTCTAACAGAACAAGGGGAACCTGCATGGTTTAAAATCAGGAAGGGAGTGCATCAGGGTTGTATCCTTTCACCATACTTATTTAACCTGTACACAGAGCAAATAATCTGAGAAGCTGGGCTATATGAAGAAGAACATGGCATCAAGATTGCAGGAAGATTCATTAACAACCTGTGGTATGCAGATGACACCACCTTTCTTGCTGAAAGTGAAGATGACTTGAAGCACTGATGAAGATTAAAGACTACAGTCTGCAGTATGGATCATAACTCAACATAGAAAAAAAAAAAAAAAAACCTCACAACTGGACCAATAAGCAGCATGATAAATGGAAAAAAGATTGAAGTTGTTAAAGATTTCATATTACTTAGTTCCACAATCAACATGCACGGAAGCAGCAGTCAAGAAATCAGATGACGTATTACACTGGGCAAATCTGTTGCAAAAGACTTCTTTAAAGTGCTGAAGACCGAAGATGTCTCTTTGAAGACTAAGGTGAGCCTAACCCAAGTCAAAGTATTTTCAGTAGCCTCATATGCATGTGAAAGCTGGACAATGAATAAAGAAGACCAAAGAAGAGTTGATGCTTTTGAGTTGTAGTGTTGGTGAAAAGCCCCATGGCTTGCCAGAAGAACTAACAAATCTGTGCTAGAAGAAGTACAGCCAGAGTGTTCCTTGAAAGAGAAAATGACCTCACTTTGTTTCATCTACCTTTAGTCATGTTGTCAGAAGGGACCATTCCCTGGAGAAGGATATGATGTTTGACAAAGTGGAGGGCAGAGAAAAAGGAGAAGGCCCTCAACAAGATGGATTGACACAGTGGGTGCAAGGATGGACTCAGGTATAGCAAGGATTGTGAGACTGGCAGAAAACCAGGCCATGTTTTGTTCTGTTGTACATAGGGTCGCTGTGAGTCGGAACCAACATGAGGGCACCTAACAACGTTTGTTATTACAAACACACAGTATTGTGTATGTAAAGGGGTTTATCTTTGTTGTCTGTACTTCTTGTGTATCTCTCCACGTCTTCCTCATCATCAGAGCCACTATGTTGATTACTCACTTTTGGTACACTGCCCTTTCCTTGACCCAAATTGACACTTGTCTCTACCTATCTTGCAGTGTTCCCTCCCCTCTAACTTTCTTTTGTATCTCAGGGAGCTCTGGTAGCATAGTGGCTAAGACACTTGTCTGCTAACCAGACGGCTG
>NW_006922015.1:523918-528645 GCF_000298275.1 Orycteropus afer afer | reverse complement strand
CTTGGGTTTTCTAGGTATAGGATCATATCATCAGCAAATAGGGATAGTTTGACTTCTTCCTTACCAATATGGATGCCTTTGATTTCCCTTTCTTGCCTTAGCCCCATAGGGTTTTCAAGGCTGTAAATCTTTACAGAAGCAAACTTCCACATCTTTCTCCCATGGAGGAGCTGGTGGGTTCAAACTGCAGTTAGCAGTTGAGAGCTTTAACTACTGTGCCACCAGGGCTCTTTGAACAAGTCAATGTTGTTGTCATTGTTATATGCCGTTGAGTTGGACCCAACTCATAGCAACCCCTCCTTGGGTTTCTGAGGCAGTATCACTACTGAAGTAGATGGCCCAACCTTCCTTCCAAAGAGTGGGTGGTGGATTTGAACCACCAGCCTTCTGGTTAGCAGTCAAGTGCCTTAGGCACTACACTATCAGAGCTCCTGAACAAGTCAATAGTGGTTCCTATTTTGAAAATTCAAATTAAGCGAGTCTAAGACTGAAATTTTGGACAGTGGAGTGTGCAACTGAAGGTTCTTGTAGAATTGGGGCTGGAGTCGACAACTTAAGAAACCAAACACGTATGAAACAGAAAATTCAAGAGAACCAGAAGGTAAGCTGACAGACTATCCCTTTACAGAGAAGAGAAGATGCAGAAGATAGTCAGGGAGCAGCAGAGATAAGGGCTCACAGAGCCTGACTTTTCAGCTTCCCATTAGATTTTCCCTAATTCTTGTTTATTTTCTGTTTGCAGATGCCAGCCAGGTTGTTGAGTTCTCTTGACAGTAACTCTGTCTTGGTTCTCTGTTGTTGTTGTGTTGTTTTGTGCCATCAGGTTGGACCCGAGTCATAGCGACCCCTCCTTGGGTTGCTGAGGCAGTGTCACTACAGAAGTAGATTGCCCAACCTTCCTTCCGAGGAGTGGCTGCTGGGTTTGAACTGCCAGCCTCTCTTAGCAGTCAAGTGCCTTAGGCACTAAGCTACCAGAGCTCCTGTCTTGGTTCTCCAGCACTGCTATGACAGAAATACGACTGGTGGCTGGCTTGAACAAGCAGAAATTTGTTTTCTCCCAGTTTAGGAGAGTACAAGCCCAAATTCAGAATGGAGGCCCTGGAGGGAGGCTCTTTCTATTGGCTCTGGAGGAAGGTCCTTGTCTCTTCAGCTTCTGCTTCCCGGCCCCACGGAGATCGCCACATGTCTTGGCATCTCTCTTACTCCCTCTTGCTAGCCCGCATTTAATCTCTTTTTCTGTTTCAAAAGGGACTGAGTCAAGACACACCCTACCCTAATCCTACCTCATTAACATAATTCATGCCAAACTAGGCACATATTTTGAGGGACACAACTCAATCCTTTGCAAACTCACTCTCCCTTTTATTGAGCCTGTTTGAATGGATTTTTGTTTCTTATAACCAAACACAGGTTTGAAAAAATGTCCTGCATTTAAAGATATCTTATATTTCTTTCTCTTAGCAAGAGAAATTATGCTTGTTAAATGAAAATAAATGACAGGAAAAGGATCTACTGCATGGGAGACAAACCCAAACCAAACCAATTGCCATCGAGTGGATTCTAACTCACAGCTACTTTATAGGACAGAGTAGAACTGCCCCATAGGGTTTGGAAGCCCGTGAATCTTTATGGAAGCAGACTGTTTCATCTTTCTCCCATGAAGCAGCTGGTGGGTTCAAACTGCAGATCCTTTGGTTAGTAGCCAAATGCCTTAGCCATTGCACTACAACAGGTCCTTGAGTAGGAGATAGATGCCTGAAAATAAGAAGGTAACAGCAACAGCAAACAATGGTGGTCTTCAGATAAAGTGTAAAAGAAGAAAAGAATTCTGGATGAGATTCACTATGAATGATCCCAAGAACCAAGCAGAAATGATCACAGGCTACTGTTCCCCAATGACGGTCAGAATGCTGGAGGGAGACACACATTGTTTTGAAAGACACAGTGCTGATTGATTATGGACTTTTTCCAGGGACTTGATGCTTAAAAAATAACCTATGCATGATTAGGCCAATGTTTCACGCTGATGCCCCTTCAAAATTATTGATGAATGACGTGGTGATTTTTTGATTGCCCAACTTTCCTTCCGAGAAGTGGCTGGTGGGTTTGAACCACCAGTCTTCTGGTTAGCAGTCAAATGCCTTAGGTAATATGCTACCAGAGCTCCCTTATTACAGAAGAGTCTCCATTAGATGCCCAAGTATTTTAGTATATTACTAATTTTAAAATTAAAACTAGACAATATATTTGAGCCACTCTGTGGTCCCTGCAGTGCCACATCACCTCACTCAGCAGACATAGCTGTGTTTAAGAAGCTTATCATTATGCTCAATGCATTCATTTCTCTTGCGGCATTTATCATGTCCTGGCAATGTACTGGGCTGGAGGAACAAAGAGGCCCAAGATAGGCACGATCCCTGCCCTCACGGAGCTAGTGAAGACAGACAAAATCTAGGCAAACAAACAAAGAGTGAAACGAAAATAAAAATTACCTATTGTAATAAGGGCAGCTCTGGTGGCATAGCGCCTAAGGCATTTGATGGCTAACCAGAAGGCTGGCAGTTCAAACCCACCAGCCACTCCTCAGAAGGAAGACTGGGTAATCTACTTCTGTGGAGATACTGCCTCAGAAATCCAAGGAGGGGTCGCTATGAGTCAGATCTGACACCATGGCAGTGTGTTTGGTGTTTTGGTTTACTGTAATAAGTGCTGATAAACAGAATTAGGCAGGATGCGCTGCAGATAAGATGGCCTCACTGAAGGAGGAAGGGATCGGCATGATGATCTGTTTTAATGACAATCAAGATGAACAAAAGTGATTGTATTACCATAGGAATTTAATACTTGTTTGCTATGAGTTCACCACCAGCAGTTGCCATTGAGACGATTCTGATTCATGATGACCCATATTTTTCAAAGTAGAACTGTGCTCCTGTGTAGGGTTTTCATGGCTGTGAACTTTCAGAAGCAGATTGGCAGGCCTATCTTCCAAGGCACCCCTGGTTGGGTTCAAACTGCTGACTTTTCAGTTAGTAGCCCAGAGCTTAAGCATTTGTGCCACCCAGGGAGTCCTACTTGTTACTGTTCATTAGATAACTCTGTAGGGAAAATACATATAATGCTTTCAAGCACTTGGGTTTATAAATTAATTTCCAGAAGAAAAGAAGAGAGTTATAGGCATTAATTAGTGCCTATAATATACTAAGAAGCCCTAGTAGTATAGTGGTTAAAGTGCTTGACTATGAACCAAAAGGTTGGTGGTTCTAACCTATCAGCTACTCTGTGGGAGAAAGATGTGGCAGTCTGCTTCTGTAAAGATTACAGCCTCGGTAAACCTATGGGGCAGTTCTATCCCCTCCGATAGGGTAACTTTTATTTATTTATTTATTTTAAGAGCTTATTTTACATTCAAAGTCACGCGTACATTTAGTTTCATTCTCCATTCGCCATGTCCAACCCTAACCCAGTCTCCTCCCCTCCCTTCCCTGCAACACTCCCTCTATGCCCCTCATAATTATGCATTCCTGTTTGTCCTGCATTTCCTCACTTTGAATGTTGGCCCTTTGGTGTTCCATGTCTATTGCTTTAAGGGATTGTACTACCATTGAGTATGTGGGTGTGGCATTCTGTGTTAGTGGTCTGCATGTACATCTTGTTAACTATTGGGCTGAGAACCCACTCCAGGGGGTGAGTTTTATTCCAGGCGCTGAATGTATTTCAGGGCCATGGTATTGGGATTTTTGCCAGACTTCATCTGACCAGTAATTCTGGTCATTATTGAGTTCTTGGATTTTGTTCCACGTTTTCTCTCCAACTTTATCCAGGATCTACATATTTGACCCTTTCCTGAGTGGCTGGCATTGGTAGCCGGGCACTATCCAGTTCTTCTGGTCTCGAGGGCCATCGTATCCTAGGGCTGATTACTTCTAAATGCCATTTTTTGTGTGTGCATTCTTCTTCACTTCCGATGCTAGGAGACCATTAGCTGCATCTTAGATGGTTGCTTGAAAGCTTTTAAGACCCCAGTTGCTACTCACCAATGTAGGATGTGGAGCAATGCTTTTATGTATTTTGTTGTGCCAATTGGGTCTGGTGTACCTCAGTACTATGGTCCTGAGGTAGTAGCTCTATTGGATCTCTCTCCCATAGTGTTGGGATGTCTGTGAGGGATTACTCTGTGTCAGTCTTCTATTGTTTCTGTAAGGACTGCAGGTATTTTGCATCACTGGTGTCTGTACAAGATAAGCCTCAGCTGAGTCTATCCTTGGTCTAGAGTATACCTCTATTCCCTGATCCCTGTCAGATCATCTGAGGTGTTTATGTGTTTATCTGTGTAGCCTAGTGTTTGGTGTTAATGACAATGTGGTATTGTGGACACATCTGTCATCTATCTTTTATGTGAACAGTTTGGTGTCCTCTCATTTCTCAATGTTATCATGGTGGTTATATATCCTTCCCGTATATCCCTCCCCTCTACCCATGTCAGCGTGTAAGCCCCAACTAGCCCTAAATTAATCCTTCCCTTTCCCTCCCCATCCCGGTAACCTACGGGGCAAGTTCCCTTTCCCAAGCAAACCCTTCTATGTCTTTTTACAGTAATGGGCTCATACAATACTTGTCCTTCTGTGATTGACTTATTTCACTCAGCATAATGTCCTCCAGGTTCATCCATGTTGTGAGATGATTTGCGTATCCCTCATTGTTCTTTAATGTGGCATAGTATTCCA
>NW_006922015.1:522165-523818 GCF_000298275.1 Orycteropus afer afer | reverse complement strand
GGCCGACTCGACAGCACATAACAACAACAACAACAACAAGAATGATACGGAGATCTGGTGGCATAGTGTCTAAGGCACTTGGCTACTAACCAGAAGGTTGGTGGTTCAAACCCACCAGCCACTCCTAGGAAGGAAGATTGGGCAATCTACTTCCATAGTGATGCCACCTCAGAAACCCAAGGAGGGGTCGCTATGAGTCAAAGCAGACTCAGTGGCAATGAGTTTGGTTTTTCTTTTGTCTTTTTTTTTTTTTTTTAAGTGATATGAAGGAACTCTGGTGGTGTAATGCCTAAAGTATTTGACTGCTAACCAGAAGGTTGGTGGTTCAAAAACCCATCAGCTGCTCTGCAGAAGAAAGGTGGGGCAATGTAGTTCTGTAAAGATTTACTGGCTTGGAAACTCAATGGGGGTCACTATGAGTCAGAATCAACTCAATGGCAGTGGGTGAGAGTGATACGAGTCCCTGGGTGGTACAAATGATTAATGTGCTTGCCCACTAACTGAAAGGTTAGAAGTTCAAATCCACCCAGAGGAGCCACAGAAGAAAGACCTGGCAATCTACTTCTGAAAAACAAGCCATTGAAAACCCTGTGGAGCATAGTTCTAACACATACGGGGAGTTGGAGTTGACTCAATGGCAGCTAGTTTTTGTTTTTTTTTTTAAGAGTGATACAGGATAAAAAATGTGTTTCTAAATAAGAAATAAGAAAGAGATGTTCAAATAAACATAAAGTAAAATTTTTAAGTGATAAGAAAATATCATATCATGCTTCCATTAGCAGTATTTCTTTCTTATGGTTATTATATAATGCTAAAATGGAGATATATCTTACTTTGGCCACAAACTTCCTTAATTTCTTTTATTTTAGGGATCTTCCTATGTTCGAGGTGGGAGCCCATTTCAGATTTAATGAAATACGATCATTCTATACCCAGATTTCTCCCTCTAATTCACTGTGAAGCTTTTGGTGATTTGCTTCCCCTCTCTGACCCTCAGCTGCTCTATGTGAAAAGTAAAGATGATAACACTACCTCCTGGTCAAGGTCATTTGGAAGATGAAAGGTGGTAATGCATATAGATGTGCTCTGTGAAATGCAAAATGGATGAAGAAAATTAGGAAATCTGAATCTATGTTGTTATTTCTTAAATATGTTCAACAAAACTGTTCTATCTCAACAAAATTATTCTATTCAATAAAGTAGTTCATTTAGGTTATATGACTACTACATGTATTCTTGTTGTTATCCATACTCCTCCCCCTCATCATGGACACAATAAAGACCTGTGAACACACCCTTTTCCCAACACAGGTCGGGCACTGTTGGTATAATAGAATGGAACAAACTGGTCCATGTACAAAAGCACCTGCTACATGTGTAGCAAATGAATTTAGGATTCTTGTCTCACCCAGGGTCCCCATCTCAAACAATCTGCTCCAGCCAGCAGCCATTCTGTCCACTTGTAGATGAGAAAAGAGATGTATAATTGACAGAACAAGTCAATCACCCATTGTTGTCGAGCTCATTCTGACTCAGAGTGACCATATAGGACAGAGTATAATTGCCCCATAGGGTTTTTTTTTTTTTTAGGATTTGGGTGAAGATTTACAGAGTAAATTCACTTTTCATACAGCAGTTCACATATACTTTGTC
>NW_006922015.1:512648-517932 GCF_000298275.1 Orycteropus afer afer | reverse complement strand
GCCCAACCTTCCTTCCTAGGAGTGGCTGGTGGGTTTGAACCGCCAGCCTTCTGGTTAGCAGTCAAGTGCCTTAGGCACTATGCTACCAGAGCTCCCTTTATTTTGTTGAGGAATTTCCCTTCTATCTCTATTTTGCTGAGAGTTTTAAACAGGAATGGATATTGGATTTTTTCAAATGTCAAAGGCTAACTTTGTTTTTATTTTTGTTTTTGGTTGTTTTTGTTTTATTTTTATAATGTACTAAGCTTTCTCCCATTTTGAGTTGTGCCTCATCAGTAATTGAAGGTCCTGAAAGTTTTACTCCATCCATGTCATTAAAGTCAACTTTACTTTGGGGAGGCAGCTCTTCCTGGTTCTATTTTGAATGTCATCCAACCTGAGGGGCTCATTTTCAGGCACTGTATCAGACAATGTTTCATGATTCTTCATAAATTTTTCCAGGAACATATCAGACAATGTTTTCACTGCAATTCATAAGGTTTTCAATGGCCAGTTTTTTCATAAGTGGAAGGCCCCATCCTTCTTCTAAGCCTGTTTTAGTTTGGAAGCTCCACTGAAACTTGTCCACCATGGGTGGCCCTGCTGGTATCTGAAATACCGGTGACATAGCCTCCAGCTTCACAGCACCACCCAAGCCAGCACAGTAGGACAAACTGACCGACAAGTAGTGCAAAAGTAGAGGGTCAGCAAAAAAGGGGATGTCCCTCAATGAGATGGATTGCCACCGTAGCTGCAATGATGAGCTCAGCCATAGCAAGGATTTTGAGGATGGCGCAGGACCCAGCAGTGTTTTGTTGTGTTGTACATAGGGTCACTATGAGGTGGAGCTTTCTCAAAGACACCTAACAACAGCAACAATAACAAGCATTCTCCACATACATTATCTTACCAAAGCAGTCGTTACCATACCTATTTCACAGATGAAAGAACCTAAACGCTGAAAGGTCAAGTATCTTTTCCAAGGATCAGTTGGAAGATCTTTCCACTGTACCAGGATTTAACTTATATCTATAAAAGGCAACAAATTACCTGTTTGTCAACAACTGGATTAATTTTAAAACAAGGTCAGGATAACATTTTATTCTTATATAGTGTCTCAAATTATTTCCATTATTCAAAGTATTTTATATTCCAACCTAGGAGAAATGTTATAATTCTTTATAATGAATTATATTGAGTTACTATTATTCACTCTAATTAATTCTAAGCTTAAACTGTCATCTTCTACTGTAAAGGAGAAGAACATATTTTATCTGAGTGATGGAGGAGGTAATCCAAATATCCCACCTCCAGCTGATTCCATGCTCTCCCATCATGTCTGCTTGCTTTATTTTTCTCTTCTCGGATATGCACCTAAAAAAAAAAAAAAAAAAACCTCACTGCCATAGAGTTGGATCCGACTCATAGCGACCCCTCCTTGGGTTTCTGAGGCTGTATCACTACCAAACCTTCCTTCAGAGGAGTGGCTGGAGGGTTTCAACATATAATGGTCAAGTTCAATTTAACCAAAGCCACAGCTCTCCTAGTGTAGTGCCTAAGGCACTTGACTGCTAACCAAAAGGCTGGCGGTTTAAACCCACCAGCTACTCCTCATAAGGAAGGTTGCGCAATCTACTTCCATAGTGATAACGCCTCGGAAACGCAAGGAGTGGTCGCTATAAGTTGAGTCCGACTCCATGGCACATAACAACAGCTCCACTGTAGATTTCTTTGCCCAAACTGCCCTCTATGTTATCTACTTCCTCCTGCATAGCTGCAGGGTTAGTGATTCATTCATGATTCAACATTTACTGAAGTGTCAGCCACTCTCAGTACACCACTTGCCATACAGTGTGCTCCCACTCACGCTGACCCCATATGGGTACAAAGGATCATGTGATGTGCTCTCTGGTCTGCGCAGTCCAGATTGCTCTTTCCGCCTGTTCCTACCCTCTCTCTCCTCCTTCCACCCTGGAAGAAGAGGTTAAACCCAGCCCTTGGGATGGTGAATCTTTCCTCGAAAGGGGAGGAGAGTGGGCCAGCGGAGCCCGCCCAGATCTAAAGGTCATAGGCGCACCGAGCCTGGACGCCGGGAGGTGGCCAGAGGGGCTCTAAGACTGCCGCTGGCCTCCGCGACTTTCCAGGAGCACAGCGCATCTGAAGCGAAGGATACCACACCAGGATTTTCCGCGGGCCAACCGTGTCTCGCTCGCGCCACCCCTCCACGGCCCTGGGGGGTCGTAAGCCCAAAACCTGCCCTCGGCCGCGCGTGTGCGCCGTACTGGCCAACAGCGGCGCACGCTCCAGCGGTGTCTCGCAGGGAACACTGGAGAAGGATGGGGATGTGGGAGACGGTCGATTGGCTAGGACTGTGAACTCCAACACTCCTTCCTCCTCTACCTCCCTACTTCTGTAATCTGTTCCAGAGCAGAAAAGCTGCGGAGGGCTAACCCTAACCGTTCCCGACTCCACCTCCGCGCTCAGCCCCTACCCCGCCCGCGAGCCCCACCAGCGCTGACGGTCGCCGCGGGCGATCCGCACTCCCAACTCCAGGCTGACCTCCTAAGAGGCACTCTCGCGACCCAGCCTTGCACAAACCAACCTACCCCTACCATAGTGATGGAGGAATCAAGTCTGGCCTCGGCTTGGACCGAGGGACTCTCTCTGCACATCAGAGGAATGCCAGGCAGGGCGTTAGCCCGTGGCTCTGAGATTCCCCACCCCCCCCCACACACCCCTCCCAAGCTTCAGTTGTTGAGTTGTTTTTTTGTTAGGTGCTGTGAAGTCAGAAGTAGCGTGGACTGCTAGCGACCCTGTGTACAACAGACAGAAACACTGATCCTGGGCCAGCCTCACGATCCTTGCTAAACTTGAGCCCATCCCTGTAGCCACTGTGTCAATCCATGTCGTCGAGGGCCTTCGCCTTTTTAGTTGACCCTCCACTTGACCAAGCGTGATATCCTGCCGAGAATCGTCCCTTCTGACAACATGACCAAAGTAGATGAGACAAAGTCTGGCCATTCTCAGTTCCAAGGAGCATTCCGCGCGCGCTTCTTCCAGGACAGATTTGATAGTTCTTCTGACAGTGCTTGGGACTTGCAGCATTCTTCGCCAGCACCACAACTCAAAAGCATCAACTCTTCTTTGGTCTTCATTATTCATTGTCCAGCTTTCACTTGCATATGAGGTGATTGAAAATACCGGGGCTTGGGTTAGGCGCACCTTAGTCTTCAAAAGGGCATCTTTGCTCTTCAGTAAAGAAATCTATTGCAGCAGATTTGCCCCCTGGGTGGTGCAAGCTGTGTAATAGGTTGCTACCCTAAAGGTTGTCAGTTGGCACCCATCCATGCATATCCACGGCAGAAAGGCCCGGGGAGCTGCTCCGGTAAAGGTTAACTCGAAACCAATCTCACTGCTATCAGGTCAGTGCCAATCATAGAGACATCCATTGGGTTTCAGAGGTTGTAAATCTTTACGGATGTAGATTGATCCATCTTCTTTCGGTGGAGCAACTGGTGGGTTTCAACCCCGACCTTTTGGTTAGCAGCCAAATGCCTTATCCACTCCCCTGACCCAGAGCTCCTAAAAAACCCCATGAAGAAATTCTACTCTGTAATACATGCTCTCCACCCAAAACTTCTTCTTCTTCTTTAAAAAAAAAAAACAAAAAACAGATTTTGCAGAGGTGAAATCTGTCCTTGACCGCTCAAGATGAGCATGCATGTCAATATACCAGAGTGCAATTCTTTATTTTCTGAAGATGAGTGGTTTGATTTCCAGATTGGCATTTAAGCATAAGAATCACTGTTTGCTGCCGTGCAGTGAATAGAAAATTAACTCAAACTGGAACTTAGAAAATGCAGCCTCTGAAGAAAAATTGTCCAAGTATTTTCTTTCCCCTTGAATTAACTCCTTTTGTTCCCCTAAAGGAGAGAGATTCCAAAATATAATGTTTCAAAGTGTGTTCTGGGCCAGCAGCATCAGCACTGCTTGGGGACTTGCTAAAAATTCAATCATCGGTCTCCACCCCAGAGCCCTTGAAGAGGAACTCTGGACAGTCACCCTGCAAGGGATTCCAAGACAATCTGAAGAACCATGGGTTTAAAGGTCTCCCTGCACAGTCTTTTTCACTGATCACTAAATTTAACCAGCAGATACAGAAGCATTGTTTATGTTTCTCTTTTTAGAAAGAAGCCTCTGGTTTGACACAGTAGGAAAGCCTGCTAGAAGTACATGCAGTGGCTTGTAAAAAGTCCTACAAGCAATAGGAGAGAGGACTTTACCCGCATGAGTTACAGTGCAATTGGAACATCCATCTGTTCCTTCTGAGAACTGGCAGATAAGCTTATTTGAGACACTGTATTCTCCTTCCAGGTGTGCACAGGTGCTTCGGCCCTTCTCCTGGCTCTTTCTGAAAGCACCTTTTAAGTCAGGACCAAGAAATCACAGGCAGGAGACTTCCCAGTTGTCACCCTCAATTATATCCATTGCAGTAAAGGGGATCCCCACACCTTCTCTGGCAGTTACAAGCCTCCTATTCAAATAGTGCTAACACCTTGTGTCTGAGCTGGGCTAGGGTAGGCTGAGGGTTGCAGGGAAGTCAAAGTTGTGGAAAGTGGGAGGCGCTGATCATCTGGTGTTAGAGAGGGGCCCAGAGGGATGTAGAGGTGTTTAGATGGGGAGTGGAGGTGGAGGTGGTCATGTTGTCATGTTCCTGGGGCTAGTCGTAGCCACAATCCAGTCATTCCCACCACTGGGAATGTTCCATCAAGGTGAAAACTGTGGAGCCCCGTATTGCATCCTGGCTCCACCTCAGAGACCTCTGAGTGGACTTGGCACTCCGAAAGCCAAAGATACCAGTGTTGTTCTTTGTCTATTTGCTGATCTTCAGCCCTTTCTTTGCTCTCTTTTTTTCCGATTCTAGATTTCTAGGTAATAGTCACAGTTGGTAGAAAGCTCTGGACAAATTTGGAAAGCACTAGAGAGGGATGGAAGGTGAGTGGGGATTTAACTTTCAACATTACGTGGAAGAGCAGTGTCTTGGTTTATGCAATGAAAAAAAAATCATTGTACGTTACAAACATACACCCTTTTAAGCATCTTGCCTGAGGCCTGAAGTTCTGCTGAATTTGAGTTCAGTGACAGATAAGAGCCCCGGCTGCTTCTTGTGAGCCATCGATTGAACAGCAACCTACTTCCGTAGTGATACTGCCTCGGAAACCCAAGGAGGGGTCGCTATGAGTCGGGTCTGACTCGATGGCACACAACAACAACAACAACATGACAGAGTGGAACTGCCCCACAG
>NW_006922015.1:504130-512078 GCF_000298275.1 Orycteropus afer afer | reverse complement strand
CCAGCCACTCCTCAGAAGGAAGGTTGGGCAATCCTACTTCCGTAGTGATACTGCCTCAGAAACCCAAGGAGGGGTCACTATGAGTCGGGCCGATTAGACTGCACACAACAACAACAACAACAACAAATCCTTATGGAAGTAGATTGCCTCATCTTCTTCCCATGGTGGGTTTGAAGCACCAGCCTTCTGGTTAGCAGCCAACTGCCTTACCCACTAAACCACCAGAGCTTCTTATAGGTGGAAGAGGTAGCAGTTCCCCAGCTTCCATCAGAGAATGAGCCAGAAGAGACTACTTCTCTATGGGGCCATCTGCGTAGAGTGCTCAGAATTGGGGACATTGGTTTGTGAAAACGTCTGTGAGTATTGGGAAAATTAGCTGAATCTGAAAGGCAAGTCTCTCTGGAACTCAGTGCAGGCTTGAACTCTGGATAGGTCTACTCGGAAGCACTGTCCCTCTGATAAAAATGACACAGCATCCGGATTTGGAGAAAGTGGCCGCAGCCTGAGCTCCGTGAAATAAGCTAAGATTACATGAGCAGGGGTGACCTGCCAGACACCTGAGAAGCCCTGAGACATGCGAATGAAAGACACGTGGACGAGGAGTCGACTAAATTCCCAGCCCCTGGACGGTGCGGAATTGCACTTGGTAGCTATGGTAACTATCAGAAAACGCGCCAGGGCCCAGGGTTCTCTAGTCAAGACTAGCATCGCTGGCTCCTTCCTTGACCACCCGGTAACCGGCCTTTGGTGTTGGTTGGAGGTCAGTGCGGGAGAGGGAGGGAGCTCTTAATTCAGGTACCAAACTGAGCCTAGAAAAAGAAGAAAAAGAAGAGTCGAAAAGAAACAGCAAACGAAGCGGAAGTTTCAAGGCCCTCTGCGAGGAATAACAGTATAAATAACCGAAGACGTCTTGTAAACACTCCGGTCATAACCCCGAACATTAAACAGCCGCGGTGGCATCTGGCGCATCGGCTGCCGCGGGCTGCGCTGGGGCAGCGAGGGAGCCCGGTTCCCGTCTCCTCGGCCTCGCCTCTCTGTTTATCTCAACTTAATCTTCCCCAACGAGCTATTCCCTGGCCTGGAAGATGTTTAAATTACAACCCAGTCCGCCGGAAACCATGGCGGGGGCTGTGCGCACTGGCTAACCCCAACCGAAATGTAGGGACACAGGTTTATTATGGTTAGAATGCATTCATTAATAAATTAATTAACAAGAAATATGTAACCTATGCTGGCGCACTTTGAAAATCATAAAAGATATCCTAAGGGTTATGGAATTTACATTTTTCATAGCTCCCATTATTCCCTCCCTAGATTGCATACAAGTATGGTTGGAGTTCACGTCCACGCCTGGAAAGTTAAAAAACATAGAGTTGACCTCCCCGCTTGTGTCAGCAATTATACTTCTCAATACATGACAAGCTGATTATCCTCTCCTGGTGCGTGTTTTTCCCTTCAGCTGTGTAACTGTTAATAACTTTAATGTTGTCCATTTTTGTTTCCAGTTACATTATTTCTAACGGTCTTAAAAAGCAACCTGCAGAAATTTCTGTTAAGATTTCAGTGCAAAATATGACCCACATCCTCACAGTGGAAATCTTAATCATTTTTCTGTCTAGAAGTTTAGATTTAGGTTTGAAAGAACCACTTTTATTATCAATTTTCCCCATTGCTCCCCACTTTTCTATTCCAAATACATTTTTAAAAATCACAACAATGTTAATGCATTTAGCAATATAAAGAAAGATTTATTTCCAGAAGTAGCAAAACTTGTTTGAAAAAAAAATATATATCTTTAAGTGAATTATTTTATAAATGTGACTGTCAAAGTCAGCTATTCTATGATCTACATTTTACAACATATTGTACAAAAGATACACATTGATAGGCTCTTATTATCGATTTATATATTTATAATTACATATTGCACTTGGACCAGCAAGGCTTGAAGAGTCATTCACGGTAGAAGTTAATAAAGTTAAATAGATGGGAATCTTTGGAAGCACAGTTGATCTCCTCTGGTTTGGAAACGGATCTCCTCGTCGCTGTGAAGTGTTCTCGCGGGGTGGGACAGGGAGAGGAGCCTCGTGAGGGGGAAGCAGAGACAGAGAGCAGGGAGGGCAGGGGTCGCCGTCCCGTGGCCCGCTCCCCCCGGAAGCGCGCCTTTCCCAGGCTCGCACCTCCAAGGTCAGGACGCAGTGGTTCCACACAAGCGGCTCGCGGTCACCACTTCTTTCAGGTCACTCTCGGGTTTCCCAGCCACCATAAAGGGCCAAGTCTGCAGGAGAGAAGAGGATGGAGGAGGTAAGTGGCGGTGAAGGTGGTTCTGGGGTGGGCTTGGAGGCGGAGATGGAAAGGAGAACGCGCGGTGACTCAGTGGGTTGGAGAGACCAGTCTAAGACATTTACTCGACGTCCAAGAACCATCTTGTGGCTGGGATCTAGCAAAAAGCAGGGCTGGCGCCAAGTCACAGCAAGGGTGGCGTGGGACTTTTCACATAAAAACACAGAGGAGTTCGTACTGGATACGGAGAGAGAAAGCCCTCGGCAAGCCGAGAGTGACTCGCCTGTGTGGCACAGCTTGGAGGCAGAGGCGACGGTGAACCGGGGCAGGGAGGTCCAGGAGGACCTTGCGCCTGTTGGGCACCAGGTTTGCAGCGAGGCGCCCTCCTGGCTTCCCTGTGGGCTGAGGGCAGGTTTCCGGGCCCTCTCGCCACCATCCCCCTGCATTTCCTTCCTTCACGCTTTAGTTTCCTGCATCACAAACGTGCTTTGGCCACAGTTTCTAAATTAATAGCCAGCACTTGGAGGAGGGGGGAGGATTAACACTAATAAAAGAATACACACGCGTATTTTATTATTCTTACTACTGAGCTGAGGAAGCGTAGCATTCTCTACTCTCTTATGTGCTATTTTATAATAAGGCTCATTTAGATTTCTTACATCAAGATGAAAGGCGTCCTGGTGGCGCGGTGGTTAAGCGCCCGGATGTGAACCGAAAGTTAACTCGACGGCAACGGGTTATATAAAGATGAAGGCAGCGATTGTGAAAGCTTTAGGCAATACTTTCATTTTAGTTTTAGATTTTAAAAACCTGTTCACTCATCTCATCTTAAAAAACCAAACTTTTAACTTGAGCATAAAATGATTTTTTTTTAACGGCAAAATGTGTTTTTGCAGCCCCCTCCCCCGCCAGTTCCTGAAACCAATTCTGTGGAGACAATTCAGACCTCTCTCGCCAGTGCTGACTGATAAGACTTGTCTTTTAAGAGAAAAATCTCTCTTTCTTATCATATATAAACAGAGGTGCTAGTAAGTTATTGTTGTTTTTCTTTAAAACCTAGAAGTTTTGAAGTTAAGTAAATGGAAGGGAATTAAAATGGATTTCTTATATAGTAAAGTGGTGTTTTTGAGAAAATCAGGCTCAATGTATTGTTTTTTAAACAACTTTTTTTAAACGTTAGGTTCAACGAGCATTGTTTTTTAAGATTAAAACTTCTTAAATCTTGGCTGAGAGTGGCCTCTTAATTTGATTTATTGTAAAAATACTCAGGCTAATCTACTGATTATGCGAATATTTGCCAGATCATCTGGGATTTTAAAACAGCAGAAGCGCCGTAGGGGGATTTACGTGGACAACTGTTGGGGTATGAATGTGCCCGGATCTAATGGGCCTAAATGTAGGTGGGAACCAATGGCGTGGTTTTGTTTACGAGAATTAGAAGGGTGAAATAAAGTTCTACCGCTGAAAGAAGAAAAGGGTTAATAAAGCAAATGCATCACAGCAAAAGCAACTTCTGGTAAACAATGAAGTTAACCCGGGAAAAGCCCTCCCGGGCGCCCTGCATCTTATTGGCGCTCCGGTAGGCACGAGCCCGCCACGCCAGCGCGAGGACCCTTCTACTCTGCCAGCTTAATTCGCTCGCAAATCCCTAATTGGGCTGCCACGTCAAACACGCGCATAAATTACCGCCGCTCGGCGCCTGGTGGGGCGGAGAGCGTAGGCTGTGCGGAGACCGCGGGCAAGTGGTCCCTAGAGGCGCTAGGCCGGCGGTGGCCGAGGTGTGTCAGTCCCCCTCACCCCGCACCCCCAGCCCCGCGCGCACTCACACACGGCGCGGAGGAGACAGGTCGGCGCGCGCGCGGCTGGGGGTGAAGCCCCCCCGGAGTGGGCGCGCGAGTAACTTACCAGGTTGACCGGGTGAATGTAACCGTTCTCATATTTATCGTTAGCCAGGATCTGCCTCAAGTGGGCGATGTAGCTGGACGCCAGCCTGAGGGTGTCCAGCTTGGAGAGCTTGGTGTCCGGGGGCACCCAGGGCAGGGTGGTCTTGAGCCTGGAGAAGGCCTTGCTCAGCACGCGCATCCGGGCCCGCTCGCGCGCGTTGGCCGCGTTGCGCTGGACCTGCTTTCCCTCCTGGCTGACCCCGCTCAGGGGACTCTTCTTGGTGGGCGTCTTCCTTCTCTTGCCCAGGCCGCCACGGCCCTTCTGGGGAGACCCGTTCTCGCAGTTGGAGCTCTCCTCGGTGCTCTCGTTGGAAGTCACAAACTCCTTGTTGGAGTCCATTTTCAGGCCGTCGCATTCCAGCATCTCCACCTCCTGAAGGTCTTCCACATCGCTGAGGGAGCCGGTGGACATGTTTGTGGGAGAGGACGTGAGAGGGAGAAGAAGAGAGAAGGAGAGAAAAAGAGGAGACCGAGACGTCGAGACCAGTGGCCCCCTGCGTCTGGAGGAGTCGCTTCGTGTTAGGGGTTGGGGGGTCTGGTTGGGCCTCACACCGCTTCCCTTTGGCAGAACTGTGGGGAGGAATGGCGAGGGCTTCTGCGGGAAGGAGACAGGCGCTCTCTTTCCCCACCCCCGAGTCGTGGCCGTAGGGGAGTGTGAGAGAGCGCTGAGGAATTTAGTGGACACTAGGAATTTATCTGGGGAATAGAGAGGCGGATCCCTGCAGCCCAGGGGAGGGGCCAGTCAGGCCCCAGAAACTCGCCTAGACCCCTTTCACAACTAGAGGGAAACCCTACCTCGCACACTTACCTTCATTTCCAACTTGTAATGTAAATCAACTCAACTGCAATCAGCAAATACCTCCTTTGGCTGCCCAGGCCACGGAGAAACAAGCTGCACCCATAGCCCTTCTCTGTCCTGAGGCCTTCTTTACCTTTTAACAGGCCACGGATGGTTGTTTCTGAGCATTTAGGAAAACGATCAGATCTTGCACTTTTTGGGCCTTTCACGCACAACTGTCACCCCAGGAAAACACAAATTAAAATTCAGTCACCGACTGATCCATTGATCGACTGCCTCCTGCCAGCACTCCATAAGACCACGAGGCTTCATCAGCATACTGTCTCACCTTAAACAAAACCAAACCAAACCCAGTGCTGTTGAGTTGATTCAGACTCATAGTGACCCCCCTTGGCCTTCCAAGGCTGTAAATCTTTACAGATGTAGATTGCCTCATCTTCCTCCTGCAGGCCAGCTGGTGGGTTTGAACCTCCGACCTTCTGTTAGCAGCCAAATTCTTTACCCACTATGCCACTAGAGCGCCTTCTCACCTTACCTGGGTTAAAGAAAAAACAAACAAGTGCTTCAGAGAATCTTTATGGTGATGGCAGAGAAGAGAACAACAAAAAAGTCTGCATCTGATCACTTTAAAGATATCAAAGAATTGCCGGTGTGTACACAAACACACTTGATGGTTGCACAACCACAGTTTGTGTGTGTGTGTGTGTGTGTGTGTATGAGAGAGAGACAGAGCCTTACATGGCTGTGAAAAAATATTTTCTATCTTGATAATGTTTTCTTAATGAAGTTAACACTTTTTCCTAAGTTTCTTTCTAGGAGTGTATTTAATATTATCTTAAAAATCTTGGTTGCTCTCAAACATCACCTTGCCTGGGCTTCTTGTGAGGCATCCCTTCTGCTCCTTTCGGAGCAGCTTCCTCTATAAGTAGTTTCCCTCTCTGATACTGCTGGTTACCTAGGGAACAAATTCTGCCTTTTCCTTCCATTCTCTTTGCTTCCAGTGTGTGAAGCTAAAATTACGAAACACTGGGAAAGAATATCACTGTGGTAAATGTTCTTCATGGTCCCTCTCCTCAACCCCAACCCTCCTTCCTGGAGAATAGGAAAGTCATCTGGAAAGTAACTGCAAGAGCAAAGGGAACCAGAAGCCAAGGGACTGAAAGAAATCACACTGGGGAGCTGAATGCAAGAATCTCTCTCACCACTTCCTCTCCAGGTTTATTTCTTTGCACTAAGGCATTGAAGGTGAGGGCCTGGAGTCAAAGTAGAAATGGCTTCTAAGCTTTTAGCTCAGACTCTGCACCCCTCTTCTACACTAAGATATCACATCTCTAATCTGGGGCTCAGCTGGGAATTCACTGAACGCTAACGTTTTGTTTTGTTAGCAGGGTCTTGTTTGCTTTCCCCCTATGCTGTAAACTAAACAAATTGTCAGCAAATCAGTCTTTATTAATGAATTAGTGAGACCCCCCTCTACCATAATATCTTTGCCGAGGATTCAAAATTTGTTAATCACCAGCATAGAGATTTATGAGCTCTCTTATTTTCTGTTGTTTGTGCAGGTGGAGATTTAAATGACCATATCCACCGTCAAGATTTATTGCGAGAGTGATTGATGTTATGAACCAGGAAAAGGACTCTTCCCACAGCAGGGATGACAGAAATATCAAGTTGAAGTTGCCTTTTGTCTTCATGCACAAATGACCCAGGACAACAACATAGAAAGTATAATAATTTAATCTGAGATCCAAGACAGCATTAAAAAGAACACCCAGCAGGCCTGTTAAACATTTCCTCACTGATTCCCAAAGTAGCTTTTCTTTGATTTACCCTCCCTTGTCACAGTGTTGGTAAGACATGAAAGTTAAAGTTATTTTTAGATTCAAAGAACTATGTAAAAATATGCATTGGTCGATACTTTGTGAAATACATGTGTGTGTAGCTACTGAAATATCTGCAAAATGTCCACAAATAATTTACCAACATACACACCTTGGGCTCTGGGATAGAATGAAATTTAAGAATCGAACTAGGGCCGCGCCACATACCAGATAATTTAGCTGTCAAGTTTGTCTCCTTGGAGTGTGTTTGTTTGTTTGGTCTGGGCTGGTTCTCTGCTATACCTTAGTTGGACCTGTCAAATCTGTTTGGGAGTAGTACTGCCTTCCACTAAATAGATTTCTATGTCTGTGTCTTCTTTTCACTGTTAGAAACTTAAAAATACTAATTTCCAGAGGGGAGTAAAACAAGTCTCATGCCCCAAGCTGGGTTTTGTATCTAGAAATTGTTTTACTTTAGATAAGCAGGAATTAAGTCCCATGTCGACTTATCCTGCAGTGATACATTTAGACTGGGAAGGACTAGTGTGTTGATAATGAACCTTGGGGCATTTCTAAAGTTTTCTAAGGGATGGCTGCCAGGTGGGAGCAGTTGGGAAGAAGGCTGTCCTTTATATATCTTGATTTGAAGGCTTGAAGAAAGTAAAATAATATGAAGAATACTTTTTTTTTTCTTTTTTTCTCCCTTGACATTTTGTATCTATTCTTATTTGTTCTTAGGAACAAATGGGCGGGGGAAATGACTTATTGTTGGTTTCTACAGAACAAATCAAGTTAAGCTGTAACATAAGCTGTGCCAAATTGTCCCCAAATATAAACTATTTTCTGTGAGAAGAGAAGGACTTTTGAGAAGCTGTATTAACTCTTTCTGTAATGAGAACTGTGTTGAAAATTACCGTTTCAAAGCACTAAATGGAAAAACAGTGGTTTGAAAGTATTAGGTAGTTTTCCAAAGAGTCTTCCGTTACTTTTGTTAAGGAACAATTTATGTTCTGGAAGCATCTGGCCAGTTTGCCTGATGCTTCTACACAATTTGCTTTTGCAACCAAGACTATCTTTAAAATTTCTTTTCTTTTTCATAGAAT
>NW_006922015.1:501114-502788 GCF_000298275.1 Orycteropus afer afer | reverse complement strand
ATAACAACAACAACAACAAGCCATTTCAGTGTGTGGGCCCCAACTAGCCCAAAATTAATCCCACCCTTTCCTTCCCCATCCCGGTAACCTACAAAGTGAGTTCCCTTTCCCAAGCAAACCCGTCTTTGCCTTTTTACAGTAATGGGTTTATACAGTATTTATCTTTCTACGATTGACTTATTTCACTCAGCATAATTTCCTCCAGGTTCATCCACATTGTGAGATGATTTGCAAATCCCTCATTGTTCTTAAATGTAGCAAAGTATTCCACTGTGTGCATGTACCATAATTTGGTTATCCACTCATCCGCTGATGGGCATTTAGGTTTCCATCTCTTTGCTATAGTGAATTGTGCTGCGATGAACATAGGTGTACATATGTTTGTTCGTGCGCTATCTCTAACCTCTTTAAGATATATTCCTAGTAATAGAATTGTTGGGTCAAATGGTACTTCTATTTTCAGTTTTTTAAGGAAACACCATAACATTTATCACAATGGTTGTACCATTTTACAATCCCACCAGCAGTGCAAAAGAGTTCCAATCTCTCCTCAACCTTGCCAGCATTTGTTATTTTCTGACCTGTTGAACTTGCTATTATTGCTGGGGTGAGATGATATCTCATTGTTGTTTCGATTTGCACCTCTCTAATGATTAATGATTGTGAGCAATTTCTCATGTGTTTGTTGGCTTCCTGTATATCTTCTTTGGTGAAGTGTCTGTTCAAGTCTTTTGCCCATTTGTGAACTGGGTTACTTGTCTTTTTAGTGTTGAGGTGTTGAAGTTTTCTATAGATTTTGGATTTAAGTCCTTTGTCAGATATGTCATAGGCAAATATTTTCTCCCAATCTGTAGGTTCTCTTTTTACCCTTTTGACGAAGTCTTTCGATGTGCACAAGAATTTAATTTTTAAAAGGTCCCAGTCATCTAACTTATCTTCTATCTCCCGCACATTCTGGGTTATGCTTGATAGTCTATTTATACCATAAATTAGGGCTCCCAGATTTTCCCCTATTTTATCTGTGATGAATTTTATACTTTGGGGTTTTCATTTAAGTCTTTGATCCAGCTTGAGTTTGTCTTTGTGTATGGAGTGAGGTATGGGTCTTGCTTCATTTTTCTGCAGGTGAATATCCAGTTTTGCCAGCACCATTTGTTAAAGAGGCTGTCTCTTTCCCATTTAATGGGTTTTGGACCTTTGTCAAAGATCAGTTGTCCATAGACGAATGGGTCTATATCTGGACTTTAGATTCTATTCCATTGGTCTATCTGTCTATCATTGTACCAATACCATGCTGTTTTGACTACTGTGGCTATAGAGTAGTTTTTAAGATCTGGGAGTATGAGAACTCCTACTTTGTTTTCCCTCTTGAGAAGTGCTCTGCTTATCTGAGGTCTCTTTCCTTTCTATATGAAATTAATAATTAGTTTTTCCATGTCCTTAAAAAATCTTGTTGAAATCTGGATTGGGATTGTGTTAAATTTGTAGATTGCTTTAGGTAGTATTGACATTTTCACAATATTTAGTCTACCTATCCATGATTGATGCCCCATTGGAGGCACTCACTCAGTTATGCCAAGAGATTTGAAAGACAGCTACCTGGCCAACTGACTGGAAGAGATCCATATTTGTGCCCATTCCAAAGAAAGGTGATCCCACAGAATGTGGAAATTA
>NW_006922015.1:487831-498789 GCF_000298275.1 Orycteropus afer afer | reverse complement strand
TGATGAGTTGGAGTGTTGATTTTGTTTCTTTCCTCTTTTTTGATGTATGCATTTATTGCTATAAACTGTTCTCTGAGTACTGCTTTTGCTGTGTCCTATAGGTTTTGGTTGTTGTTGTTGTTATGTGCCATTGAGTCGGCCCCGACTCATAGCGACCCCTCCTTGGGAGTTTCCGAGGCAGTATCACTACGGAAGTAGGATTGCCCAACCTTCCTTCCGAGGAATGGCTGGTGGGTTTGAACCACCAGCCTTCTGGTAAGCAGTCAAGTGCTTTAGCCACTATGCTACCAGAGCTCCTTCTCGATGGCAAATAACAACAACAACAACAACAACATAGGTTTTGGTATGATGTATCTTCATTCTTCTTTGTTTCTAGGAATTTTTTTATTTCAGTTTTTATGTGTTCTGTTACCCAGTAGTTCTTGAGCAGTGAATTGTTCAGCTTCCATATGTTTGATGCTTTTTCCATGATCTTCCTATTATTAATTTCTAATTTTATAGTATTGTGGTCTGAGAAGATGCTTTAGTATTCAATGCTTTTGAATTTATTGAGGCTTGTTTTATGTCCTAGCATATGGTTTATTCTGGAGAAGGATCCATGTGCACTGGAGAAGGATGTGAATTGTGCTTTTGTTGGGTGAAATGCTCTGTATATGTCTCTGAGGTTGAGTGGGTTGATTGTATTTTTGAGTTCTTCTGTATCTTTGTTGAGTTTTTTTCTAGTTGACCTGTCCCTCTTTGAAAGTGTGGTGTGTTAAAGTCTCCTATTACTGTTGTAGAGTTGTCTATTGTCCCTTTTAATTCAGTTAATATTTGCTTCATGTATTTTGGAGCACCTTCATTGGGTGCATGAATATTTATTATTGTAACGTCTTCTTTGTTAATTGACCCTTTCAGCATCATATAATGTCCTTCTTTGTCTCTTATGATGTTTTTCACCTTAATGTCTGTTTTTATTAGAAATTAACATTGCCACTCCTGCTCTTTTTTGGTTTCCATTGGCTTGGTATATATTTTTTCCATTCCTTAACTCTTAATTTGTTTTTCTCTTTGTGTCTAATGTGGGTTTCTTGTAGGCAGTATATCGATGGGTCTTCTTTTCGTATCCAGTCTGCCACTCTTTCTCTTGATAGGTGCATTTAGTCCATTCACATTGAGTGTAATTAGTGATAAGTATGAATTGATTGCTGTAATTCTATTTTTTTTTTTTTGTCATGTTGTTGGTGTTTTTTTGGTCCATATACTTTTCTGTGCTGAGTTCAGTTTGTTGGCTAATGCTTTCTTCCTTTTCTTCTTTATTGTTGGTTTTGTGCTTATTAAACCCATATGCTTTCCTTCCTTCTGGATTTGCTTAGGTGGATTGTTACTTTTCTCTGTGGTTACTTTGGAGTACATTCTTGTCTCTACATTTTAGAACAGTGCATACTGTGAAGACATTGTCTTGTTTTCCTCTCCATTTGGAAGTTTGTACTTAGAAGTTTTATTCCCTCTGATAAGTTAGTTGCTGTTGTTGTGTGCTGACTGACTTCCTTGGTTTTTAGAGTACAATGTTTTATGGTCTTATTTTGAGTTTGTATTTCTGATTTGGTTTTAATGTTGATGCTATGTATCCTGATTTTGTTGATCTCTGTTGTGGGTTCTCTACTGGAAGAACTTACTTAAGCATTTCTTGTAGTATCTGTCTGGTTTTTATAAAATCCCTTAATTTCTGTTTGTCTGAGAATGCCTTGATTTCACCCTCATATTTGATGGATACTTTGACTGGATATAGGATTCTTGGTTGGAAGTTCTTTTCCTCCAGTATTTTATATATGCTGTCTCATTACCTTCTTGCCTGCATGGTTTCTGCTGAGTAATTGGAGCTCAGCCTAACTGTTTGATATTATGAGTAATTTTTCTTTTGTCCTAGGCAGCTCTCAAAATTTTTTTTCTTTGTCTTTGGTTTTGGAGAGTTTGATTATAATATGCCTTGGTGTTTTCTCTTGGGATCTATCTTGTGTGGGGTTCTATGAGCTTCTTGGAAAAATATCTTTTCTTCTTTCATGATATAGGGGAAGTTTTCTGTTAGCAGGTCTTGCACAATTTTCTCGGTGGTTTTTTTTTTCACCTCTTCTTGTTCTGGAATTCCAATGAGTCTTATGTGGTTTCTTCTCATGTCATCCCATATACTTCTTAGGTTCTCTTCATTTCTCTTAAATATTTGTTCTGATTTTTCTTCATACAGGCTGGTGTCCAGGGATTTGTCTTCTAGTTGGGATATGCGTTCTTCAGCCAGTTTTAACCTACTCTTTTGTTCTTCTTCTGTGTTGTGTAATTCTGTAATTTTGGTATTCATCTTCTGAATTTTTAACTACTGTTTTTGTATTAGCTCTGATTGTGCATTAATCTTGTTACTTTGTTCTTGAATGATTTTCCTGAGTTCTTCCAGGGAACTGTCTGTGTTCTCCTTGCTTCTGTTTGAGGTTTCCTTACGCTCTTGTAAAGCTGTATAAACATATCTTCTAAATTCCTTTTCAGATAATTCTATTGCCTCTTCTTCCTCCATGTTTAATGAGAACTTTGTTTGTGGTTTTGCTTCTAATACCTTGTCCTATTTTTTTTTTTTTGTTTGATTTGAGGTTGCCTGTTCTTTCCTAGACATTTTGAGGTTGTCTTTAACTGTTGGTTATGTATTGATTTGTCTTGTTTTGGTTTTATGGTTTAATATTTTGAAAAGCTGAAGCTGGTGTATTTTATTTTTTTTAGTTATTAATTCAGGTATGCTGGGTTGCTCTGCAGTTTTCTTTGTGATGGTGGAATCACTATGTGGAATGTGGATATGGGTTTCTGTTTGTCATAAAGAGGATTTAGAGTTTGAACCAGGAGGTTTTATGTTGGCTGAATGTGGTTTCTTCTATTGGATGAGTGAAGTCATTGGTGGAGAAGGTGGGAGTGGAAGAGGAAAGCTTGCTGTTGCTAAGGGTGGTTTCTAGGGCTTTGAGCGGGCTGCTACTGATGACATTGTATTGTTATTCACAGGCCCACAGCTCAATTTTAGCAAAGACTTCAGTTGTTAGGGGGTCACTACTTTCTGCCAGGCCCAGACACACTCACAAGCCCCACTCCCAAGGAATCTCGACACCAAAAAGCCGACCCAAGACAACTTCCCAGTTCCACAATCCACCATGGGGGTTTCTCTCGCTGGGCCCGCCTGCCCGTGGCACCGGCCCAACCTGCCCAGACCACAATCTGCCTCCAGAGTTCTTCTGTGGGTCTGTCCATCTATGGTGCCAAAGATCTGCTCAGTTTCAGTGGCACTGGAGTTGGGGGAGTGCCTGCTAGTAATCTGTGGTCCCAGTATTACTGATAAAGTCAAGCACAGGCCTCTCAGTGCCAGTAAGCTGACCTAAGCCTGCTCGGTGACCAGCTGTGGGGACATCTCCCCAGGCCCGACCTCCTGCAGCACCAATGGACTCTCTGCTCGGGTTTCAGAGGTGCTGGACATGCCCGTTTGCACCTAGATGACCCAAGTTACTGATAAAATCAGGTGCTGAAGGTAGATCCTGGGGGTGATCGCTGGTATGCTGGTGTGGTTGCTGGTATGCTGGTGTGGTGTGTCTTCTTCCTTACCCCAGGGAGGTCTCGGAAGGCCATTCTTGCCTTCTGGTCGGCACTCCCCCAAGGAAGTCTTGGATGGCCTTTCTCCATTGCCTGTCAGCTCTCTGCAGATAGACCTTCTGATCTTGTTATTTTTTCCCTGTCCTTTTCTCCTTTCTAATTCTACTCCTCTGAGTTTGTTGTACTCTTACTCAGTGAGCTGTTCAGAGCACCAAAATCCCTAATTCAAACTGCTGTACCTAGTTTTTCAAGCACTAAGGTGCTAGAAGGAAATAGTGTGGTAATTACTGACAAGATTCCATTTTGAAATCCTCCATTTGAAAGATTTTAGTGCTAAAGAAAATGTGTCTCCAAAAGTTGTAAAAGGAGGATTAGGCATGGAATGTGTCCTTGAACTTACATCCTGTTTTATCAACTGATACATTTTCAGGAAGTTCAAATTTATTCAGTTGTACTTGGATCGAATAATTTTCCTCTTTGTTATGAGATGGCAAACATCACAAGCTTCTTTTGAACTGATCTCATATGTCATCATATTCTCTTTCCCAAGAGAAAAACCTATGCTTCCAAATTAAACTTTTAGTCCTTCTCTTGTATTCCACATCATTTGGCTAGGAGGCACACAGCCTGGCAAATAAGCAAAATAAAATCAATCAATCAATTAATTAATAATAATAATTCCTTCCCTTCTAATTAAATGCTTCCCTCTTTGCTCTTTTTGTTTGATGCTAACCACAACCGCTTCAATAGTTTACAACCTTCTGTGCACGTTGGTGTCTCTTTCTCAGTTCTATATTTTTGCTACTCTGCCCTTTGTCTGCTTTCTATTTTATGCTCCTAAACTCATTGAGCTCTGGCTTTATTTTCTTAAATTTTAACTTTATTTTGTAAAGTAAGGATTATGACAAATTATAATGATGCTGACCTGTTCTGCTTTGGGAGGCAAAATGAATATAGCACTAGGGAGATGTGTGGTTATCTAAGTAGGTCAGTAAGGATGCTGCTGTGTGTTGCTGTTGTCTTTATCTGGCACCAGCCCAAAAAATCCACTCAGTAATCAGAAGTTCTCTTGGTGTTCACCACGCCCTAACATCCTCTTTTCATATTAAAGTCAATCAATTGTAGATCAGATGCAATATACTAAGATTTAAAGCTGGCAAATGACAACAACGTCTAAAGAAAAACCCGCCATGGTTCTTTATACTCGAGAGTTAATCTTGTATTTCACATGCTGTGTAGTATAGCTTTCACAACAGCCAAGTCTGTGTACATTTGGAGTCCCTGAGTGGTGCAAATACTAACAACCTTGGCTTCTCACCAAAAAGCTGGAGATTTGAGTTTACTCAGAAGAAAGGCCTGGCAATTTACTTGCAAAAACACTCAGTCATTGAAAATCCCATGGAGCACAGTTCTATTCTGACACACATATGGGGTGGCCATGACTCAGAATCAATTCCACGACAATTGATTATGCACATTTTTTTGTTGCTGTTTTGTGCCATCCAGTCAGTTCTGACTCACAGCGACCCCATGTACCACAGAACGAAACACTGCCCAATCCTGCGCCATCCTCACAATCATTGCTGTGCTTGAGTCCGTTGTTATAGCCACTGTGTCAGTCCATCTCATTGAGGGTCTTCTTCTTTTTCGCTGACCCTCTACTTTACCAGTCATGATGTCTTTCTCCAGGGACTGAGCCCTCCTGATAAAGTGTCCAAAGCACGAGAGGCAAAATCTTGCTATTCTTGCTTCTAAGAAGCATCCTGGCTGTACTTCCTCCAAAACAGATTTGTTCGTTCTTCTAGTGGTCCATGGCACATTCAATATACTTTGTCAACGCCAAAATTCAAATGCACATTAGGGATGGGGTTTTCCTTAAGGAGCAGCTGGGATGAAGGAAACTTAGGCCAGACAGTGAGAAGTAAAAACTGTAAGTCCAGTTTAATGTCCTCTTAAGTTTTCTAGCGTTAGATAATTATATTCGATCCTCTCCATGCGAGGACAGAGGGGGAAAAGGGACCTGAACGAGTATTGGGTCAGCCATCCTGCAAGGTGCTCTGCCTCCCTGACCTCATTTCCTGTGGAATCTTTCCTCTCTGTAGTCACTACTAGAGAAAGAGCTGCTATATGAAATGAAAATCTTAAGAGAAAACGTAAGCCAGAGGATTTCCTACCCAATAATGATGCTGTTATAGAAAAACTTGCTGAGTGATGACTTCTTTGCATGTTAAAATAAAGCCTGAAATAAAACCTCCCAAGATTTCCTAAAATGAATAAATAAATATTAAAGACACTTGTAAAGCAACTGTATTCAATATAGTTTACTGATGTGCATACATATAGCCAAGTTGCTGTCAGTCTCCTTCTTGTTACTAAGAGAATCAAAGCCTCCTTCTGGTGATTTCCTCTTGTGGCAGGTGCTTTTAGCCTTGAAGAGTGGGGAGTCACGGGGTTTAGATCTTGGGGCTAGCAGGAAAGAACTGAGAGTTTGAATACAACTTTGACACCTGACTGCAGAGATGTGAACTATTGCTAGGAGATTCAGTATTAAAAAGAAATATATTGTGGTGAAATATATATAACAAAATAGTTGCCATTTCAACCATTTTTATGTGTACAGTTCAGTAACGTTAATTATGTCTGCCATGTTGTGCAAGTATCACCACTGTCTGTTTCCAAATTTTTCATCACCCTTAGTAGACACTTACTGCCTGTTAAGCAATACCTCCCCATTTTCCCTTCACTCCTGCCCCTGGTATCCACTAATAAGCTTTGGTCCCTATGCATTTACCTATTCCAGGTTCATATAAGTGAGATCATATAATATTTGTCATCTTGTGTCTGACTTTGTTCACTTAGCATAATGTTTTCAAGGAGCAATTTAAAATAGAGCCACAGAGGAATAGACTGTCAGAGTTGGAAGGGACTGGGAACAAAGGACGCCCTAAATAGTCAAGAACTCTGAGTAGCTTCACACTAGGCAGTGAGAGCACTACCACTTGACCTTGTGTCCTGATTTGCCTTGTAATGCTCCTCCCACTGAGCAACATCGCTTTGAACTTTTTTTCTAGTTTAGCATAGTGCCTAAGGCACTTGACTGCTAACCAGAAGACTGGCAGTTCAAACCCACCAGCCACTGTTCCTCAGAAGGAAGTTTGGGCAATTTACTTCCGTATTGATACTGCCTCGGAAACTCAAGAAGGGGTTGCTATGAGTCAGGTCCGACTCGACGGCACATAAAAACAACAATAAAAGTGTGAGAAAGCTTACATTCTATTATTTGCTATCAACAAGAATCTGTAATAATTGTGCTTTGAATTATATAAAATGAGATGGACTTGAACTTTCCTGGAGTATAAAGCTTAGTACACTTCCTAAGAGGTTTAAGTAATGGAAGTAACACAATCACCTTGCTAAACTAAGTCTCATCTCCCCCACGGACACTTGGTGGGCAGATCAAGAACCACTTGTTTCATAAATGTGTTCCTGAATTTTCCCTCTTCTCTTCATTCCCACTGCTAAACTCTGGTTCAAGTCACCAAAATATTTTACCCAGATAATTCCAACAGTGTCAAAACCTGTCTTTTTGTTTCCATTCCTCATGAAATCCATTCCAAACAGAGTGGTTCTAATCATTCCCCTGCTTGAAACCTTTCAAAGCTTCCCACTGTGTTTGATATGAAATCCAAAGCCTGATTGTGCCTTCTGTAGCTCTTTACTTTGCTCACCATGCTCCAACTACATTGGCCATCTGTGTGTTGCTCATAGAGACACTGCACTAGTGCCTACCTCAAGACCCTTGTCCTTACTATTTTCTCTGTTTGGATGTTCTCTGTGTGGTTGGCTCTTATTTTTGCGGTCAGAGAGCTCTGGTAACGTAGTGCCTAAGGTACCTGACTGCTAACCAGAAGGCTGGCAATTCAAACCCACCGGCCACTCCCCGGAAGGAAGGTTGGGCAATCTGTTTTCGTAGTGATACTGCCTCAGAAACCCAAGGAAGTTGCTATGAGTTGGTCTGACTTGACAGCTCATAACAACAACAATAAACTCAAATGTTATCTTTTGTGTGAGAACTTCTCTGACCGTCCTACTGGGAATGTTTTAGTACTCTCTCTTACAAAACCGTATTTTGTTTATTAGTAATAAAGAACTAGAACTAACTTTTACTCTGTGCTAACTGAAAGGTGGGTGCTTCAAATTCTTTACCTGTTCCTCAGGAGAAAGATATGGCTGTCTGCTTCTGTAAAGATTTACAGCCTGGGAAATCTTATGGAGTGGTTCTATTCTGTCCTATTGGTTACTATGAGTAGGAATTGACTTCATGGCAGTGGGTTTTGGAACCACATACCAGGCAGTGTTGTAAGCATTTTCCAGATTAACTTATTTAGTCCTAACAAAAACCTCATGAGATAGAAACCTTACAGATGAGGAAACTGAAATAGGAACTTGATATATGAGAAAACGGAGGCATAAAGAAATTAAAAGACTTGTTGACTTCACTAAATTCTTGTTCTAGTTGTCTATTGCTGTGCAATACCACACCCACGAAAGACCTCTAAATTGCTTGTTGTTTCTGTTGATCTGAACATACCTAGATATATTTTCAATGATTGAGAGCAGATGGAATTTTTTTTCTAATTTTTTCTTCACATATACAATCCAGTGACATTAATTGTGTTTATTATGTTGTCCAGACATCACCATTATTCATTTCAAAAATTTTCTATTACCTTAACAGAAGCTAAGTATCCCCCAAAGCAATGAAGGAATGTTTGTACTTTTAGAAAATTTAATTTTTGTGACATACTTTCAAGGTGTGGTAGTAGTTTACCACTTGAAATTATAACTAGAAAGTGGTTTTTCTTATTTGCTATTATTTCTCAATTTTAACCTACTCAGAAGTAAAAGAAGCTATGCCTCGGATCTATACCAATGATAGTAACAAAATTGGGTTCGTTGTCTTTGTTTTCTTTTTTGAAGACTCATTAGGAAGGAAAGCTTTACATCCAGATTCATGGTCTATGACGAGGAGGGTCATATGAATTTCACTCCTAAAACTTGCAAAGGATAATCCTCCCAGAGAGAGGAGGACCAGTCTTTGTTAGCAGCTTTAAATCAATTCTAAAGAGCCATTAGTGGAAGAATTTAGAGATTCTTCATCCAGTGCATTTGAGTACATCACACAACTCCCACACAGGAATAGACATGGGTTAGATCAATTCAGTAATAAAATTTGCCAAACTTTTTTTTGAGGGTTGCCCCATAGACAAAACAAAGAGTTGATTGACTGCACTGGGGTCTTTTCTTCTGGTCACTCTGACATATTTAAGATAAAGCCAGTATTATTTTAAGCTAGAATGTTAGGCAGACACTAAACATCTTCCTCTCGCGTGAATAAGTACATTCTTTGTTTCTTTGAACACAACTGCAAAGCTGACCACACGGAGCTAATCTGCCTGGGCAGGGTACAGTATTACAATAATCAAATGATTTTGGACAGAGGAGTAAATTAAGTGTTGGTTGGAAAGTGTAATGCTCACATTTTATAAAACTGTAAAACATCATAGGGAATTATGATTTTTGTTCTTCTTATATTTTTCCTTAAGCTATTGTGATGTAGTAGAACACCTGGACTGTGAACCAAGGGGCCTAGTCCAAATGCTGCTGATACAACTAACCACTTGTGTGAACTAATTCCTTAGGGTCACTGAATTAGAATCCTCCTTACTATGGTGACAGCTGGATGAATCCTGTAATATTTTGGGTGGGTTAATTGAGATGATGTATGTAAAGTGATTTAGTTCTGTGCGTGGCATACGTTGCTGTTGTTCGGTGCCATTGAGTCGGTGCTGACTCATAGCAACCCTATTGTACCACAGAACAAAACACTGCCTGGTCCTACACCAGCCTCACAATCCTTCCTGTGCTTGAGCCCATCGTTGTCAACCCATCTTGTTGAGGGTCTTCTCCCTTTTTTTGTACACCCTCCACTTTACCAAGCATGATATCTTTCCTCAAGAAATGGTCCCTTCTGACTACATGACCAAAGTAGGTGAGACAAAGTCTGGCCATTCTCTCTTCCAAGGCGCATTCAGGGTGCACTTCTTCAGGACAGGTTTGTTTGTTCTCTGGTAGTCTGTGGTATTTTCAGCATTTTTTGCCAACATCACAATTCAAAGGCATCAACTCTTTTTCAGTCTTCCTTATTCATTGTCCATGCATAAGAGGTCACTGAAAATACTATGGTTTGGGTTAGGCATACCTTAGTCTTCAAAGTGACATCTTTGCTTCTTAACACTTTAAAGAGGTTCCTTGTGGCAGATTTGTCCAGTGCAATTATGATATCTGATTTCTTGACTGCTGCTTCCATGGGTGTTGATTGTGGATCCAAGTAAAACGAAACCGTTGACAAATTCAGTCTTTTCTCCATTTATCATGACCTTGCTTATTGGTCTAGTTGTGAAAATTTTTGTTTTCTTTATGTTTAGGTGTAATCAATACTGAAGACTGTAGTCTTTGATTTTCATCAGTAAGTGCTTCAAGTCACCTTCCCTTTCAGCAAGCCAGGTTGTGTCATCTGCATATCACAGGTTGTTAATGAGTCTTCCTCCAATTCTGATGCTGCATCCTTTTTTATATAGTCCAGCTTCTTGGATTATTTGCTTAGCATACGAATTTCAAACTGCATTTATTATGGTATTTTCCTTTAATTGTGGCATTTGTGATTATTTAAAATTAGTATTTAACACAATGTTATCGATCAGATTCTATTCTCAGTGACTTTGGGGACTGATTTCTACAATTTTTAACATGGGAATGAGAGTATTATTTCATTCTTTCCTTGCAGATATGTTATCAGAACAGAGATCTTTTGTTCATGTTGCAGGTTTTTAATAGTTATGGAATGACTTAAATGATCTAGATGCAGTGTGGGACCATCAAACAATAAACTACTTGGCTTCTGTGAATTTATATTTTGATACTTTGTACTCCTTTGGAAAACATAATTTCAGCACATGACCTTGGTGGGTTGAAGATTAGGTAGGGATGATAAGTAAACCCTCTTCTTTCACAGTTCTTTTTTTAATATGGTGTCTTTGGCAAGATATAACAACTGAGTTAGATCTTGAACATCTTTTTATACTAACACAGTAATCCATTGAGTCTGTGGAAGGGATGCTAAATAAGAAGGCTTCTTGAGAAATTCTCTTGGTGCACTATCAGCCACTACTTAGCAATTAAGGTTTGCTTGAGATGTGTTCTCTTTTAAACAAAGCATTGACATATATCCTAAAAATGACTCATATTGTATTAGACGTCTATCTTTGATGCTGGAAGTGTTACTGACACATACCATGTGA
>NW_006922015.1:485641-487555 GCF_000298275.1 Orycteropus afer afer | reverse complement strand
ACATATATATATATTCACAGGGCCAGAAAAATCCAGAACTGTCGAGAAACCAAATATCTGAAAACAAGATTGCTTTTTTTGTAACACGAAAATGTTGTGTAAACTAGACTGATGACTATTTGTAAGATGACACCATGCTCTGTCATTGTACAATTTTCTCTACTCAGAAAATGTTGACAGCTATATTTTTTTTGACTGCTTATTTCTGGGATCATATTCTGTTATAACATACTTCATTTACATTGTTTCTATACATGCAAATCCATGAGAGGAATTTTTAATTACTAGGATAATCTGTGCCAATTTTATCCATGCCAATATATATATATATATTTTTTTTTCCTCCTGCTATGTAAAGACAACAGACAAAACTGGCATTTTCAGAAGAGCTTTGATTATCTGAACAATTTTCTTCCTTCTCTGCTCCACAAACATTAAAATTATTTGAACATTTTAGCTTTCTTTTCTTATATTTTAGCTTTAGATTTGGACCTTATTGAATTAAAATGTTCTGTTTCAAAGTGACATTGATTTGGTGAAATCCTTTTATTCTTGACTTGCTACATTTGGGTCCCTTTAAAAGCATGTTCTACTTCAAATAACAACTGTTGTTGGATGTTTGGGAGTTAATTCTGACTCACAGAAAACCTGTGTGACAGAGTTTCTTGTACGTAATCTTTATGAAAGCAAACCACCACAGCTCCTTCAATTAACTACTACTTCACAAACTAAACTCAACTGAAAGTTGCAAACTTTTGAAAAGAAAAAGCTTGAATTCTTCTGACAAAAGGTTTAGAGAAGAGTAGGCAAGGCATAAGTTATAATGAGGCATGTGGGTAACACTATATTGTAAGTAGCTATTGACCTGTTCACCGAGTTACTGAAACCTCTCCTGGAGCTTCAGGAAGGAAAATAAAGTGTTAGTAGAAGTTTCCTGTAATCCTTCCTCATCATGACATAGGATCCCTTGGGAAATTTGCTGCTGTTTTAGAATTTCTCCATTTCTATGTGGGGTGGTGGTCATCTTTCCAACACCATGTTCTAGGCCCCTTAGTGAGTAATGCAGTTTATTCTTGCTCAGACAACACATTCATGCACAAGTATTAAGTTATCATACAGTTCTCATTCTAATTTTACTTTAAAAAAGACATATCAACGATCCATGAGAATGATAAAATTTAGCAAACTGAAGCTATTTCTTCAAAAGCCCAATTAACCTATAAACTGCATTAAGTAGTGAAAACAAATACAAAAGGAACTAGATTTAGTATTTTAGAGACATTATGACAAGATTTCACTTTCTTAGGAGAGTTGTTAATTTGTTTTTGTTAGTTGGTTGACTCATGGCGACCACATGTGCTGCAGAAGGAAATGTACCACCTCATGATTGTTGGTATTCTGGAGTTCATTGTTGTGGCTGTTTTGTCAGTCCATCTCATTGAAGTTTTCTTTTGTTTTTGTTGGCCCTCTGCTTAAACGTGATATCCTTTTCTAGTGATTGGTCTTTTCTGCTTATGTATCCAAAGTAAGTGAGATGATTATTGAGGGATACATATATAGATATATACAGAAGTAGATTGCCCCATCTTCCTTCCACTGAGTGGCTGGTGGGTTTGAACTGCCAACCTTTTGGTTAGTGGTCATATACCTTAAGCACTGGGCCACCAGAGCTCCTTACATATATATGTAATGAAACTATGTAGAAAAATAAGGAAATGTTGAATACAAAATTGAGAATAATGACTTTTTTCTGGTGTTAATAGGGGAATGTGATTAGGAAAACAGAAAGGCAGATTCTTTGATGTAGGCAATATTCTGATATTTACATTGGATAGTAGGTTCTAGGTGTTCATTTCATCACTATATTTCATAACTTACATAATGTTGTTGTTGTTATGTGCCATCGAGTCAAAC
>NW_006922015.1:483324-484571 GCF_000298275.1 Orycteropus afer afer | reverse complement strand
GACTGCTAACCAGAAGGCTGGTGGTTCAAACCCACCAGCCACTCCACAGAAGGAAGGTTGGGCAATCTACTTCTGTAGTGATACCACCTTGGAAACCCAAGGAGGGGTCGCTATGAGTCGGATCTGACTTGATGGCAATGAGTTTTTTATAGGGGAAAAGTCCAAGGATATTGTTGATTCAGCACAGTACAGTTTAAACCATCAGAACCCAGCTCATATTTCTCCTCTGCCTTCTGCTGGGGTCATTTTTGTATCAGGTTCCTAATGGAATCAGAATCCTTGCCCAAGGCCCAAACAGATCTCCTCTCATGGATAACCTTGGAGCACAAAGAGGGAATGCCCTTGTTCTACAACTGCAGCAAAAAGCTTCAGGCTGTAAAATGGTTGCCTTTCTTGACTGCTAACCTAAAGTTTGGAGATTTCAGTCTACTCAAAGACACTCCAGGAAAAAGCCCTGGTTATCTACTTAGGAAAAATCAGCCATGTGTGAGTCTATCCCCCAGCAACTGGTAAGAGCTCGGTCAATGTTAGCTGGTACTACTACATGCTCTATCTTGTGTTTCTTTTATACTCTAGATTATAGTTCTTTTCCTTAACTTTTCTCTAAGTAAAATATATTATATCTTTGATCATTTAGAGATATACTTTAACCTCATGTTTCTAGGGAAATTAATCATTACATTGTATGCAATATGAAATTTTAATGCATTACATTATCTGTTCAAATTCTATGTGTTTGAATAAATTCATTTACCAGGAAAGTCTCTGAATAACAAAATGATTATAAAGCCTGTGCCATTGATTTATGTATTTAAATAAATAATGACTAAAATACAGATTTCAAGGCAACCAAAATATTTGAGCAATTCTTTTTTTTTTTAATTGTGATTTTGGTGAAAGTTTACAGACCAAATTCATTTTCCATACAGCAGCTCACATACACTTTGTCTCATGACATTGACTACAATTTACCACAATGCAACAACTCCCCTCCCACTTCCACCCCATAGTTACCTCTTTCCTGTGTCCTGCCCTCCATGCACTCCTGCCCGCTGACCTGTCTCCCTGTACAGAAACAGCCCTTCTATTCTCTCACGATTGTTCTCTCCAAGGAGTGTATCTACCTAATGTAAATGTTCACCTCATATACCTGTCTTTTGTTTGGCTGGCATCCACAGGAGTGGGTTCAATTCCAGACCTGAAGGGCAGCTAGGGGCCATAGTCTCAGTGGGTACATCAGGCTCTAT
>NW_006922015.1:473993-477233 GCF_000298275.1 Orycteropus afer afer | reverse complement strand
AGGTAACAGCCCAGCTTACAGACTGAGACAGACTAGGAAGAAGGTAGAGGCCGTCCACTTCTGAAAGAATTGGCCAGGGAAAACCTTACGAATAGCAATGACTTTCTTCATTTTTCTTTGCTCTAAATGAGGAGAGACCAATTATTGCACCTGAGATGGCTGCTCATAAGCTTTTAAAACCCCAGTCACTACTCACCAAAGTAGCATGTAGAACTATGTTTTTGTGTAGTATTTTATATCAATTAAACTTGATATCCTCTAGGGCCATGATCCTGAGTTCTCAGGCCCTTAGACTCTCTACCTAAAGGTGTTTGGCTATGGCTAAGATGTCACATTAACTTTGGCCCCTGTTAGCTCTATTACATGTATGGACATTCTCATAGCACATACAAACACATGTATACAAACTTTTTTTTTTGTTTGCCAAACTTACATATGATTATGGGTATATTCCTTGTTGCCTACTTGTACCTGATCATTTTGTGTGTCTTCTTTTGTATCTAGGATCTTTCATGCTCTTCCATTTCTGAGTGGTTGGCAGTTGTATCCAGATACCATATAGTTCTGGTTTGAGTCATGTAGCTGCAGAATATTGACAGGGAACTGCCAAAAATGCAAGTTGGATTCAGAAGAGGGTGTAGAAAGAGGGATATCATTGCTGATGTCAGATGGATCTTGACTGAAAGCAAAGAATACCAGAAAAATGTTTACTTGTGTTTTATTGACTGTGCAAAACCATTTCACTGTGTGGATCATAATAAATTATGGGTAACATTGAGAAGAATGGGAATTCCAGAACACTTACCTGTATTCATGAGGAACCCGAGCATAGACCATGAGGCTGTCATTCTAACAGAACAAGGGGAAACTGCATGGTTTAAAATCATGAAGGGAGTACATCAAGGTTGTATCCTTTCACCATACTTATTCAATTTGTATGCTGAGCAAATAATCTGAGAAGCTGGACTGTATGAAGAATACTGTGGCATCGGGATTGGAGGAAGACTCATTAGCAACCTGCAATATGCAGATGACATAATCTTTCTTGCGGAAAGTGAAGATGACTTGAAGCACTTAGTGATGAAGATTAAAGACTACAGTCTGCAGTATGGATTATACCTCAACATAAAGAAAACAAAAATTCTCACAACTGGACCAAAAAGCAGCATCATGATAAATGGAGAAAAGATTGAAGTTGTCAAAGATTTCATATTGTTTCCACTATCAACACCAATGGAAATAGCATCAGTCAAGAAATCAAATGACATATTGCACTGGGCAAATCTGCTGCATAACGACCAACCTCTTTAAAGTGCTGAAGAGCAAAGATGTCTCTTTTAGGACTAAGGTGTGCCTAATCCAAGCCTTGGTGTTTTCAATTGACTCATATGCATGTGAAAGCTGGACAATGAATAAGGAAGACCGAAGAAGAATTGCTGCATTTGTGTTGTGGTGCTTGAGAAGAATATTGAAAGTGCCATGGACTGCCAGAACTAACAAATCTGTCCTGGAAGAAGCATAGCTGAAATGCTCCTTGGAAGCGAGGATGGCCAGATTTTGTCTTACCTGCATTGGTCATGTTGTCAGAAGGGACCATTCCCTGAAAAAATTATATCATGCTTGGTAAAGTGGAGGGTCAGTGAAAAAGGGGAAGGCCCTCAATGAGATGATTTGACACAGTGGGTGCAATGATGGGCTCAAGTATAGCAAGGATTGTGAGTCTGGCACAGGACCAGGCAGTGTTTCGTTCTGTTGTACATAGGGTTGCTATAAGTCAGAGCCAACTCTATGGCACCTAACAACAATAATAACAACAGCAACCTATATATCCACCCTTAATGTTTGTTATTCTTGATAATTCAGTATGGTGTATACAAAAGTATTTACCTTTGCTGTCTGTACCCTTTGTGCACCTCTCTGTGTCATCTTTCTCCTTAGTGTCATCGTGTTGGTCACTTGCTTTTGGTATGTTGTCTTTACCGTCACCCAAATCAATACTTGTCTCATAACTATCTAACAATTTTCCCTCCCCTTTCCTCCCATCCCTGGTAATCAAAAAAGAGAGTTTCCCTCCATGTGTAAACCTCTCCTTGACTTTTATAAGTAGTGGACTCATAAAATAATTTGTTCTTCTTGATTGACTTATTTCACTCAGCATAATGTCCTCCAACTTGATCCACATTATGAGGTGTTTCGCAAATTCTTCATTATTCTTTAGTGTTGCATATTATTCCACTGTGCATGTGTACCATAATTTGTCCATTCATCTGTTGATGAACACTTAGGTTGTTTCCATCCCTTTGCTGTTGTGAGTAGTGCTGAGATGAATATGGGCATGTGTATACTTATTCATGTTTCAGCTCTCATTTCTTTAGGATGTATACCTAGTAGTGGAATTTCTGGATGAAAAAATTTCTATACCCAAAGCCAGCTACCCAAAGGGAGCGAGTACTTGGACATCAAGCTCAATTGGCATAAAATACTACCCAAAAACATTGTTTCACATCCTACTTTGCTGAGTAGTGTCTGGGATCTAAAAAGCTTGCAAGCAGCCATCTAGATGTAACAGTGGGTTTCTCTTTGTCCAGAGCAAAGAAGAATAAAGAAAAACAAAGACTCATGGAAACAATTAGTCTAAGGGACTGGCAGACCATGAGATCTTCAGCCTATATGACCACGAGACCAGAAGAGCTAAAAGGTGTCCAGCTACCACTGTCAACCACTCGAACGTGGATCCATGTAGGAGATCCTGGACAGAGTGGGAGATCAATGTGGAACAAAACTCATTATCATAAAAAAATACCAGATGTGCTGGTCTGATGGAGTCTGGTGAGAACCCTAAGACTATGGGCCCTTGCTACACTTCAGGTCTGGAATTTAACCCACTCCTATGGCTTCTAGGCAAATAATAGAGAGACATATGGGCTGAACATTTACATCAGGTAGATATACTACTTAGAGCCATCAATCATGGGAGAACAGAAGGGCAGTGTGTGCACAGGGAAACAGCTTGGGGGGAGGGAGTGCATGGGAGGGAAGACACAGGGAAGAGGTAGCTACATGGAGGAAGTGGGAAGAGAGTTATTGCATTATGGGGTATTGCAGTCAACGTCATGAGACAAAATGTGTATGAACTGCTGTATGGAAAATGAATTTGCTCTATAAACTTCCACCCAAATCACAATAAAAATTGTTGTTGTTATGTGTCGTCAAGTCAGACTCAACTCATAGCAACACCTC
>NW_006922015.1:466631-472778 GCF_000298275.1 Orycteropus afer afer | reverse complement strand
CATAGTGATACTGCCTCGGAAACCCAAGGAGGGGTTGCTATGAGTCGGGGCCGACTCGACGGCAAACAACAACAACAACAACAAAGAATGCTGAATGCTGAATTGGGATTGCATTAGTGTATAGATTGCTTTGGGTAGTACTGACATTTCCACAATGTTCAGTCTTCCTACTCATGGTATATGTTCTTCCATTTATGTAAATCTTTTATAGTTTCTTGAAGTAGTGCTTTGTCGTTTCCTTTGTATAGGTCTTATATGTCCCTGGTAAGATTTATTCCTAATTATATTATCTTTTGTTAGCTATTATAAATGGTATTGTTTTCTTGATTTCCTTTTCAGAAATTTCCTTGTTGATGTAGAGGTATCCAACAGATTTTTGTATGTTAATCTTGTATCCTGCCACTATGCTGAATCTTTCAATTAGTTCTAGTAGTTTTCTTGCTGAGTCTTTTGGGTTTTCTATGTATAGAATCATATCATCTGCAAATAGGGATAGTTTTACTTTTTCCTTACCAATTTGGGTACCTTTTATTTCCCCTTCTTGCCTCATTGCCCTGGCTAGGACTTCCAATACAATATTGAATGTAAGTCATGATAATAGGCATCCTTGGCTAGTTCCCATTTGCAAGGGGGATGCTTTGAGTGTCTCTCCATTGAAAATAATGTTGGCTGTTGGTTTTGCATATATAATCTTTATTATGTTGAGGAATTTTCCTTCTATTCCTATTTTTCTGAGAGTTTTTATCAGGAATGGGTGTTGAATTTTATCAAGTTTTTTTTTTTTCTGTATCGATTGATATGATCATGTGGTTCTTATGTTTTCCTTATGTGATGGATTATGTTGATTGTTTTACTAATGTTGAACCCTCCTTGTTGAATCCCACTTAAGTCATGATGCATTATTTTTTGATATGGTGGTGGAATCTATTGGCTAGGATTTTGCTGAAGATTTTTGCACCTACATTCATGAAGGATATTGATCTGTAGTTTTCCTTTCTAGTGGTGTCTTTGCCTGGTTTTGGTATCAGGGTTATGCTTGTTTCATAAAATGAATTTGAGAGTATTATATCCTTTTCTATGTTCTGCAGTAGTCCTGGTAGGATTTGTGTTAACTCTTCTGAATGTTTGGTAGAGTTCTCCAGGGATGCCATCTTGACCAGAACTTTTTTTTTTTTTTCTTGGTAGTTTTTTTAATGACTTGTTCAATTTCTTCTTTTTTATGGGTCTGTTCTAAATTTCTACCTCAGGCCTTGTTAGTTTAGGTAAGTAGTGTATTTTAGAAGTCCATCAATTTCTTCTAGGTTTTCAAATTTGACGGAGTACAGTGCTTCATAGTATCCTGATATATTATTTTTATTTTAGTTGATTCTGTTGTGATATCACCCATTTTATTTCTTATTTATGTTATTTACATCTTCTTTTCCATTGTTAAATTTGCTAGTGGTTTGTTGATTTTATTAATATTTTCAAAGAACCAACTTCTAGTCTTGTTGATTCTTTCTATTGTTTTTCTATTTCACTTATTTCTGCTTTAATCTTTATTATCTATTTTCTTCTGGTGCCTGTAGGTCTTTTTTTTCCTGCTCTTTTTCTAATTATTGGAGATGCTGGGTTAATGTCTGATTTTGGCTTTTTCTTCTTTTTTATGTGTATGTTTATTGGTATAAGTTGCCCTCTGATCATTGCTTTTACTGTGTCCCAAAGATTTTTGTATGTTACATTTTCATACTTGTTTGATTCATTTTTTTCCATTATCCAGTAGTTTTAAAGGAAGATGTTATTCAGTTTCCATGTGTTTGCTTTTTTTTCCCCTCAGTTTTCCTATTATTGATTTCTAGTTTTATATCATTGTTGTCTGAGAAGATATTTTGCAGTATTTCAATGTTTTTCAATTTATTGAGGCTTGCATTATGGCCTAACACATGACCTATTCTGGAGAATGTTCCATGTGCACTGGAAAAGAATGTATTTTGTGCTGTGTTGGATGAAGTGCTCTGTATGGGCCTACAAGGTCAAATTGGTTGATTTTATTATTTAGTTCTTCTATGTCTTTGTTGAGTTTCTTCCTAGTTGTTCTATTCTTCATTGAAAGTGGTATATTAAAATCTCCTATTATTACTGTGGAGTTGTCTATTTGTCTTTTCAATTCTGTTAAAGTCTAATTTATCTATTTTGGGGCTCTTTCATTGGGTACGTAGATATTTATTATACTTATATCCTCTTGTTTGACTGATCCTTTAATTATTATATAATGTCCTTCCTTGTCTCTTATGGTGGTTTCTGTTTTAAAGTCTATTGATCAGAAATTAGGATGGCCACACTTCTTCTTTCTTGATTGCCATTTTAATGATTTTTTTTCCATCCTTTGAATTTTAGGCTATTTTTGTCTGTGTATCTAAGGTAAGTCTCTTAGACAGTATATTGATGGAACATGTTTTCTTATACATTCTGAAACTCTTTATCTCTTGCATTGATGTATTTAATCCACTTACATTCAGTGTAATTTTTGACAAGAATAAATCTATTGCTGTCATTTTGTTATGTGTTTTTCCATGGTATTGCTGATTTCTTTGTTCCACATAATTTTGTATGCTGAAGTCATTTGGTTTATTAATTTTTTTATTATTCCCTTTGTTGCTATTGTTTTAGTATTTGCCAGACATTTGTGCCTTTTCTCTCTTTTTTTCATTTTGACAAGGCTTATTAATTTTCTTTGAGATTACCCTATGATTTATTATTTTTTCCCAAGTGTAAAACAGTCTGTTCTATCTCAAAATTGTCTTGACTTACTTTTCATGTGGAAATTCTATACCTACACTATTTATTCCCTCTTTTTGTTTTGTAGTTGTCTTCACTTACCAGGTGATGTCTCTGGTTCCCTGTTCACAGTCTTGTAAGATTATTTCAGTTTGGATCCTTCTGTATCTGGGTTTGTTTCTGGGTTATGTCATCATGTGTGTTAATCATTAGTTGGTGTCTGCTGTTGTTTCTAAGTATGAAGAAATTCCTTTAGTGTCTCTTGTAAGTTTGTTCTGGTTTTTATAAATTTCTTTAACTTCTATTTCTCTGGAAATGTCCTAATTTCACCTTCATATTTGAGGGACAATTTTGCTGGGTATGTAATTCTTGGTTGGCAATTTTTTTTTCCTTTCAGAGTTTTATATATATATATATATATATATATATTATCCCATTGCCTTCTCTCCTGCATGGTTTCTGCCAAGGAATAAGAGCTTAGTCTTATTGGTTTTTATTTGCAGGTAACCTTTTGTTTTCCTGTGTTGCTTTCAAGATTCCTTCTTTGTCTTTGGTTTTGGTAAGTTTGATTATGATATGTCTTGGTGATTTTCTTTTGAAGTCTACCCTGTTTGGGGTTTGTTGAACTTCTTGAATGGATATCTTCTCATCTTTCATCATATTACAGAAATTCTCTTCCAACAAATCTTTGGCAATTTTCTCTGTGGTTTTATTTGTCTCTTCCTGTTCTGGAATTCTGATCACATATAAGTTATTCTTCTTGTTACTGTCTCACATAAATCTTAAAACCAAAAAAACAAACTCACTGCCGTCAAGTCAATTTAACTCATAGTGACATCTCCTTGGGTTTCCAAGGCAGTATCTCTATGGAAGTAGATTGCCCAATATTCCATCGAAGGAGTGGCTGATGGGTTTGAACTACCAGCCTTCTGGTTAGCAGTCAAATACCTTAGGCACTATACCACCAGAGCTCCTTAGGATTTTTAAATTTTGTTTTGATCTTTTTTCTGATTGATCCCTTAACAGAACAGTATTAAAAGATTTGTCTTCAATTTCACTAATTCTGTCTTCCATTGATTCAATTCTACTTTTTTGTCCTTTCAGTGTGTTATCTATTTCTGTAATCTTGGTATTAATCTTTTGGATTTCTATTTGCTTGTTTTTGTATGGTTTCCACTTTTTCACTTATTTTGTCAGTTTGTTCTTGTATTGTTTTCCTAAATCATTCTAGAGGTTTGTCTGTGTTTTCCTTGATTTTGTCAGTGTTTTCCTTGTTCTATCTCTCAATCCATTGAAAGTAGCTAAATGTAGTTCCTTTGAAATCTTTATTAGGCAGTTACAATGCTTCTTCTTCCCCAGGGAGGTTTTCTGGTTCTGTATTTTGGTCCCTTGTTTGTACTACATTATCTTGCTTCTTTGTGTGAACTAGTATTGTCAGTTGTCTCCAAAACTTTGTGATGTCATTGTACTTGTATTTAATTGGTGGTTTTATGTTGACATGATTCTGCCAAGTTTTATATATATATATATATATCTGAGCAAGCAGAGCAGGTGTTCTAGTCTTTTCACTAGTTTGGCAGTGCTTAGGCACTCACCTCCTCTCTCCTGGTGAGTGTGACAGAAGGTGAGAATGTATGCACAGATATCTGTGTGTTGTTTGTGTATAGCAGTTGAGAGTGAGAGGTGAGTTGGACTGGTATTGACTGTTGTCTCTCATTGATCAGTTGGTGTAGAAGCAGGGGAAAGTCCTTCTCCAGGAGATGGGGCTGCAGGAGGTATAGCTGTGGTTGGGTTATGTGGACACAATTGCTGTCTCCCATCTGGTGGGTCAGAAAAATAAAAATAAAAAAAGCAACACCAAAAAAATAAAAACAAGAGAACAAAAAACACAAATAGCATAAGCAAACCACCAACTGTAAAAAGAAAAGGCAATAAATGAATGAATGAATAAATAAATAAAATAAAGACACACAGAAAAAGGAAAAATAAAATCTTTCTGGTCATCAACTACCAGTATGGTTGCCTCTGCAATTCTCGGCAAGCAGAGCTGATTCTTAGGTTGCTGCCCAGATCAGAATGCTACTTGCAAATATTCAAAATGGCCACACCATCAGGCTGGGTGACAGTCCACAGCTCTGTCTGTCTCTTTATTTACTGTTTTCATTCAGGTTTTTCTACTAATCAGTATTTAATCCACTTCTTTATCCTTCCCTTTGCAGCTCAGGGTTCCAGGATTAACTTTTGTATCTATTTCACTTGGTATCTCATTTGTTTGTTGTAGAGATTCTGTATAGCTTGTCTGCCTATTCTGCCATGTTACTGGAAGTCCCCTTTTTGTAATTTTATAGAAATACAGTTTACATACTCCTTTTAAGAATTTTGTCTTACGTATTATGCATTGACTAAATAACAAGCTCATTTCACCAATGGTGGCCTCTGAAAATTCTACTTTTATTTAAAAAGCTGTAATTACACAAGTTACACCAATATGTGAAGGACTGCCTGACTTACACTCAAGAGTTATTTGTTTATGAAAAGCAAATTTGCTAATTCAGAACATCTCTAACTTGGAGGGAGAGAACTATTGTGTGTCACTTGTATTGAGTGCTTTATATGTTTCATTACATTTAATTTTTATCTTCTATCAGCCACTCTGTGGAAGGAAGACTGGGCAATCTACTTCTGTAAAGATTTATCGTCTTGGAAAACTAGTGGGGGTGTCTATGAGTTGGCATCAACTCGATGGCCTTGAGTTGTTTTTTTTTTTTTTTTTCCTTTAAAGTAGATAGCTGTTGTTAGATGCCATTGAGTCAGTTTTTACTCATAGTGACCCTATGCACAACAGAATGAAACACTGCTCAGCCCTGTGCCAACCTCACAATTTCCATACTTGAGCCCGTACTTGCAGACACTGTGTCAATCCGTCTCATTAAGAGTCTTCCCCTTTTTCACTGACCCTCTACTTTACCAAGCCTGATATCTTTCTCCAGGGACCGGTCACTTCTGACAACATGACCAAAGTGCAAGAGACAAAGTCTGGCCATTCTTGCTTCTAAAGAGCATTCTGGCTGTGCTTCTTCCAAGACATGCTTGTTTGTTCTAGCAGTCCATAGTACATTCAATATTCTTTGCTAACACCATAATTCAAATGCATCAATTTTTTTTGGTCTTCCCTATTCATTATCCAGCTCTCACATGCATATAAGGCAATTGAAAATACCATGATGTGGTAGTTAAGGTTATGTGTCAGTCCAGGTGGGCCTGGTTTTGAGTGGCTGGGAAGCTGGATATATTTATTCCCCATGATGAGACTGATAATCAATTCCATGGTGGAATTTATTGGAGCAGCTGAGTAGCTACCTTAGGGGTGTGATTTGCTTCCAGAATATA
>NW_006922015.1:461744-466170 GCF_000298275.1 Orycteropus afer afer | reverse complement strand
TCCACATTATTCTTTCACTCTATCCAGGATCTCTTACATAGATCCTCCCCTCCAAGTGGCTGACAGTGGTAGCTGGGCATCATCTAATTCTTCTGGTTTCATAGTCATATAGGCTGAGGATCTCATGGTGTACCAGTCACTTGGACTAATTGTTTCCATGCATGTTTGGTTTTCTTCATTCTTCTTTGCTCTGGTTTAGAGAGACCCATCATTGCATCTAGATGTCTGCTTGCAAGCTTTTAAGATCTCAGTTGCTACTCGCCAAAGTAGATGTGTAACAGTGTTTGTGTGTAGGATGTTATGCCAATTGAGCATGATGTCCTCTACAACCATGGTCCTGAGCCCACAGGTCCACTACTTGCTCCCTCCAGGTAGCTGGGTGTGGCCAAGAAGTGACTACAACTTTGTCCTTTACCAGATCTACTATGTTGTTGTTGTTGTTATGTGCCGTCGAGTTGTCCCCGACTCATAGCGACCCCTCCTTGGGTTTCCGAGGCAGTATCACTACGGAAGTAGGATTGCCCAACCTTCCTTCTGAGGAGGGCAGATCTACCATATATCTGGAAATTATAAGGAGAAGTTTTGAGAAAGTGTTCTGCAGCTTTTGGCATGCTTAGACCCTGCATGTAGCTCAGGCTTCAGTCAGCAGCCTGCCATGTTTCCTGCCAATATTGGGACTGTCTCTGGACTTGAACTAGTAACTTGCCATGTTGTTTGGTAATATTAGGACTGTATCATTTTATTTGTCAGTCTTGGGTTTGTCAGACTCAGCAGTCCAGCAGCTTGAAGTAAGAGAAGCCTCAAGCTTCAGTGAGCTGAGCAAGAGGCAGAACTGAAGTCCAAAGTCAAGGAGCTGGAACTTTGAACTTGGACTTCTGGACTCATAAACTGTAAGAGAATAAATCCCTATTTGTTTAAAGCCATCCACCTATGGTAATTTCTGTTAGAGTGGCACTGTTGTTGTTGTAAGGTGCTGTTGAGTCATGTTCAACTCATAGTAACCCTATGTACAGCAGAACAAAACATTGCCTGCTCCCATGCCAGCTCCATGATCCTTGCTATACTTGAGCCCATTATCACAGCCACCACATCAATCCCTCTCATCGAGGGCCTTCCCCTCTTTCATCAACCCTCCACCTTACCAAGTATCACATCCTTCTCCAGGGAATGGTCCCTTCTGACAACATGACAAAGTAGGTGAGACGAAGTCCAGCCATTCTTGCCTCCAAGGATCATTCCGTCTGTACTTCCTCCAGGACAGACCTGTTAGTTCTTTTAGCAGTCCATGGTACTTTCAGCATTCTTTGCCAGAACCACAACTCAAAAGCATCAATTCTTCAGTCTTTCTTATTCATTGACCAGCTCTCACATGCACATGAGGCAATTGAAAATATCACGGCTTGTATCAGGCACACCTTAGTCCTCAAGGAGACATCCTTGCTTCTCAGCACTTAAAAGAAGTCCCTTGCAGCCAACTTGCCCAGTGCTATACGTCTTCTAATGTCGTGACTGCTGCTTCCATTGGCATCGATTGTAGAAACAAGCAATGTGAAGTATTTGACAACTTCAATTTTTTCTCCATTTATTGTAATGCTGCCCATAGGTCCAGTTGTGAGGATTTTTGTTTTCTTTATATTAAGATGTAATCCATACTTTATCCTTCAATCTTCATCAGTAAGTGCCTCAAGTCATCCTTACTTTCATCAAACATCCTGGATAAATAGGGTGAAAGGATACAACCCTTACACATTTTCTTATTTTATAGCATTCAGTATCTTCTTGTTCTTTTCGGAAGACTGCATCTTAGTCTACATACAGGTCCCTCATGAGCACCATTAAGTGGTCTGGAGTTCCCATTTCTCACGATATTAGCCATAATTTGTTATGATGCACACAATCAAATACCTTTGCATAGTCAATAAAACACAAGTAAACATCTTTCTGGTATTCTCTGCTTTCAGCCAAGATCCATCCGACACTGGCAATGATATCCTTCATTTCATATCCTGTTCTGAATCCAGCTTGAATTTCTGGCAGTATCCTATCTATATACTGCTGCAACCATTTTTGAATTATCTTCAGCAAAATTTTACTCATATGTGATATTAAGATATTGTTTGATAATTTTCACATTCCATTGGATCACTTCTCTTTGGAATGCACATAAACATGGATCTCTTTCAGTCAATTAACCAAGTAGCTGTCTTCCACATTTTGTGGCAAAACAAATGAGCAACTCCCAGTGCTACATCTGTTTGTTGAAACATCTCAATGTGTACTTTGTCAATTTCCGGACCCTTGTTTTTCACCAATTCTTTCAGTGCAGCTTGGACTTCATACTTCAATACTTTTTTTTTTTTTTTTTAATTGTGATTTGGGTGAAGGTTTACAGAGAAAATTCACTCTCCATACAGTGGTTCACATATACTTTGTCTCATGACATTGACCAAAGTTTACCACAATGCAACAGCTCCCCTCCCACTTCCTACCCATAGTTACCATTTCCCTGTGTCCATCCCTCCATGCACTCCTGCCCCCTGAGCTGTCTCCCTGTGCATAAGCAGCCCTTCTTTCTCCCATGACAATACCATTGGTTTTTGATCATATGCTACCACCATAAATGGTTGCACCTTGATAAATTCTTTTTGGTATGTTGTCTTTATGTATTCCTTCCATCTTCTTTTGATGTTTCCTTCATAGTTAAATATTTTGCACATAGAATCCTTCAATCTTGAAATTTGAGGCTTGAAATGTTTTTCTTCAGTTCTTTCAGCTTGAGAAATACTGAGCATGTTCTTCCCTTTTGATTTTCCAACTCCAAGTCTTGGCATACTTCATTACATTACTATGTCTTCTTGAGTTGCTCTTTGAAATCTTCTGTTAAGCTATTTTACTTCATTTTTTCTTGCATTTGCTTTAGCTATTTTCTGTCCAACAGCAAGGGACAGAGTGACATCCATTTGGCCTATTTTTCCTCTCATGTCTTTTTAATGATCTTTTACTTTCTTCATATGTGATACCCTTGGTGTCATCCCACAACTTGTCTGGTGTTTGGTCATCACTGTTCAAAGCATCAAATCTATTGCTCAGATTTATTCTAAATTCAGGTGAGATATACTCAAGGTTGTATTTTGGGTCTTGTGGACTTGTTTTAATTTTTTTCAGCTTCAATTTCAACTTGCCCATGACCAATTGATGGTCTGTCTCTTTCACAGTTGGCCCTGACCTTGTTCTGACTGATGATATTGAGCTTATCCATTGTCTCCTTTCACAGGTAAAATTAATTTGATTCCTGTGTATTCCATCTGGAGAGGTCCATGTATATAGTTGCTGTATATGTTGTTGAAAAAAGCCATGTGCGATGAATAGTTGTTGGTCTTGCAAAATTCTATCATACATTCTCTGGCATCATTTCTATCATCAAAGCCATAGTGTCACCAAGTAGATAGCTTTGTTTCTCTTTACAGACAGAAAGAGGTCTTTTTCAGCAGAATGTCCATTGTATTGCAACATCTGATTTCTTGACTGCTGCTTCCATGAGTTTTGATTATGGATACAAATAAAAGACATCTTTAAAGATCTGAAGAGCAAAGATGTCACCTTGAATGCTAAGGTGTGTCTAACCCAGGCACTGGTATATTCAATCACCTCTTATGTATATGAAAGCAGGACAATAAATAAGGAAGACTGAAGAAGAATTGATGCCTTTGAATTATGGTATTGACAAAGAATACTGAAAGTACCAAGGAATGCCAGAAGAATGAACAAATCTATCCTGGAAGAAGCACAGCCAGAATGTTTCTTAGAAGCAAGACTGGCCAGACTTCATCTCACCTATTTTGGCCATGTGGTCAGAAGGAGAAGGATATCATGTTCCTAGAGAAGGATATCATGCTTGGTAATGTGGAGAGCCAGTGAGAAATGGAAAGACCCTCAACCAGACAAATGTATTAATGCAATGGCTGTAATGATGGGTTCAAGCACAGCAAGGATTCTAAGGATGGCACAGGACTGGGCAGTGTTTAGTTCACAGGGTCACTATGAGTTGGGATTGACTTAATGGCACCTGCTGAAATAATTGCTTTTAGAAACATGAATACAAGACCAGTCCCCATGAGGCAGAAGTTAATGATGTCCCAAATGCCCAACTTTTCCAAACTGCCGTGCCACTCCAACATCTCTGACATCAACTCTTCCTTCTCCTCTCAATAATGGCCCTCTTGTCTTAGGGTTCCATAGTTCATTGTAGCATCTCACAGAACCCACAAACTTCCAGGGAATCAGCTCATGTGGTAGTGGTAGAGGCTGGCAGGCTGGCAAGTCCTGGTCTATGGGTAGATCTGGAGGATTCTTCCAACTCATGTGGTTGCAGGGGTCTGTGAACCCAATGGCAGGTCAGGTGATGGCTGCTGTATCAAGTCTAGGG
>NW_006922015.1:458075-461574 GCF_000298275.1 Orycteropus afer afer | reverse complement strand
AGGCTGGCGGTTCAAACCCACCAGCCACTCACTCCTCAGAAGGAAGGTTGGGCAATCTACTTCCATAGTGATACTGCCTTGGAAACCCAAGGATGGGTCGCTATGAGTCAGAGCCGACTCGGCGGCACATAACAACAACATATATATAACTCCTCTGGAAGCTAAGGCACTCTGGTGGCATAGTGGATAAGGGATCTGTCTGCTAACCAGAAGGTGGTGACTTGAGTCACAGCCTCCAGCAAGGTGGGACTCAAGAAGCATCCCACCCTAAACAGGCATCGGATTTATAATACGTCACAAAATAGAGGATGTGGCTAGAAAGGCCATGTTAAGCAATCACTGCACTGTAGCACCTAACAACAACACAGACAGAAAACACAGGCAGAGTGGTTATCTGCTCAAGTTCACTCATTTGGAACCTGAGAGGGGGTGATGGAATCCAGGTGTTTCCAACTGATACGCCTCCATTGCCTCACACTGCTACCTAAGGGTGTACGTATTTGCCATTTCTTCTTTTATGTTATTGTTAATGTTCTTGAAGTAAAATCTTTGTGAATATCCTTAATTCTTTCCTTCAAAAAATATCTCTCCAAATAGAATTGCTAGGTTAAAAGGTATATATATTTCATTCTTTTATGTAATTTAGGACATTTGTAGATTATTTTGATTTACACATTGTCAAGCAAGACTTGGAGCACTGTTTTTTTTAAAATTTTTATTTATTTATTTTGTTTTTCTTGAGTAAACACACTGCAGAACATACATGAATACAACCTTTTCTACATGTAACATCTAGTGATATTGATCACATTCTTCAAGTTGTGCAACCATTCTCACTCTTCTTTTCTGAGTTTCTCCTTCCCTATTAACATAAATTTCCTGCCATCTAAGGCTCCTATCTAATCTTTTGAGTGGCTATTATCAATCTGATCCCATACAAAAAAACAAACCAAACTCACTGCCATTGAGTCAGATCCGACTCCAAGTGACCCTCCTTGGGTTTCTGAGGTGGTATCACTACGGAAGCAGATTGCCCAACCTTCCTTTCCAAGCAGTGGCTGGTGGGTTTGAACCACCAGCCTTCTGGTTAGCAGTCAAATGCTATAGGCACTGCACCACCAGAGCTCCTATAGATGGATCTTAAAAGAGCACAATGCTCAAAGCAGACATTTTTTACTAGTTAAACTAAAATTTTTAAGAAAGTTTTAAGAAGACTTTAGGGGGTATTTTTGGCCTAAGGTTTAAAGATTATCTCAGGGCAATTGTTTCAGGGGTTCAACCAACCTTCATGACTCCAGGAATTCTGGAATCCATGGGAATTTGAAATTCTCTTCTGAATGTCCCCCTTTTGATCAGAACTCTATGGAATCTTTGATGAGAACGTTAAGTAATGGCAGCCAGGCACCATCCTATTCTCTGTTCTCATGGCAAAGAAGGTAGTAGTTTATGGAGTCAATAGCTGCACATTCCATGTCCTCCTCCAATTCCTGACTCTTCTTCCTCTATTGCTCCAGGTGAATAGAGACCAATTGTGTCTTTGCTTGTCTCTCAAAAGATTGTAAGACCCCAGACACTATTTAACTAACTAGGAGGCAGAATAGAAGTACCAACCATGTTATTAGGCTAATTAACTGGAATGTCCCATGAAACCATGACCCTAAACCTCCAAACCAAGGAACCAAATCCTGTGAGGTTTTTGGTTGTACATAAGCAGCCATAGGAGCTACATTTTTTTTTTTTTTTTTGGTCATTGTCATAAATATATCTATCACACTATTTCTGCCAATTCAAGTTTTTACAGGTGTATCATTTTTATTGACAGAAATGACAATAATTAGCTTTGCAATTCTATCCTTAATCAATTTGGAATTCCCTTCACTGTTAACAGCCCTTTCCTCCTCCCTACCACCCCTGTAACCACAAATAAAAGTTGCTCTCTATACGTTACCTTTCTTATCTTTTTATATAAATAAGGTTATACAGTAATTGTCCATTTGTGAATGACTCATTTCACTCAGCATAATGTCTTCCAACTCCATCCATATTGTAGCATGTATCTAGACTTCATTTCTTCTGCAGGCTGAGTACTATTTCATTATATGTATGTACTGTTTATCCATTCATCTGTTGATGTGCATTTAGGTTCTTTCTACGTTTTGGCTACTGTGAATAGTGCTGCAATGAATGTTGGTGTACAGCTTTCTGTTTGAGTCTCTGCTTTCAAGTTTTTTGAGTATGCACCTAGGAGTGGATATGCTAGGTCGCGTATGGTAGTTCTATTTTTATTTTTTTGAGGAACCATCACACTGTTTCCCACAACAGCGGTACCATTTTGCTTTCCTACCAGCAATGCTAAGGGTTCCAATTTTCCCATATTTTTGTCAACATTTGTAATTATCACGTTTTTTAAAATCTCTGCTATCCTAGTGGCAACTGGGCAGTGTTTTGTTCCATTGTACATAGGTTCCCTAAGAGTCAGAAATAACTTAAAGGCACCTAACCACAACAACAACTTTCCATAAAAACCAAACTCACTGGCATCGAGTCGATTCCAACTCATAGTGACCTCCTTTGGGTTTCTGAGGTGGTAAATCTTTATGGAAGTAGATTGCCCAATCTTTCTTCTGCAGATTGGCTGGTGGTCTTGAACCACTAAACTTCTGGTTAGCAGTCAAATGCCTTAGGCACTATACCATGAGAACTCTTTCAACAACAATCTTAGGAGTGAAATGGCGTCTTGTAGTTTTGATTTGCATCTCTCTGATGGCTAATGATGCTGAGCATCTTTACATGTGTTTGGTGGCCATCTGAGTGTTCTCTTTGGAGAAATATCTGTTTCTTGGTCTTTGTCCATTTTATGATAGGGTTATTGGTCTTTTTGTTATTAAGTTATTGAAGCTATATATATATTTCTGTTATTAGATTCTTGTTGGACATACGATTTCTGAACATATTCTCCCACTCCATAGCTTGTCTTTTTCCTTTTTTGGCAAACTTTTGATAAACAAAAGTTCTTAATTTTTATGAGGTCTCATTTATGTATTTTGCCTTTTGCTGTTTGTGCTATCATTATGATGTTAAATAATCCTTTGTTAAAAGTTAGGCCTGATAGTGTTGCCTCTACTTTTTCTTCTAAGAATTTTATGGTTTTATTTCACACATTTAGGTCTTTAATCCATTTTGAATTTGTTTTTGTGTGCGGAGAAGTTGTTTTATTAAATTCTTTTCAAATTGGGTATTATCGTTTTAAGAAATCTTGATCAATTGTTATTAATAGAGGCCTTTGAGTTGGTTACAACTCACAGAAAGCCTATGTACGAGAGAATACAACACTACACAAAAAACTCACAATCATTGCTATCTTTGAGCCCGTCTGTCTTGTTGAGGATCTTGCTCTTTTTATGCTGTTGTTGTTGTTATGTGCAGTCAAGTCGGACCTGACTCCTAGCAACCCCTCCTTGGGTTTCTGAGGTGGTATCACTATGGAAGTAGATTGCCC
>NW_006922015.1:449464-457475 GCF_000298275.1 Orycteropus afer afer | reverse complement strand
AAATGAATGCTTTCAGTGTTGCATCCATTTGTTGAAACATCACAATGGGTATTCTGTCAATTTCTAGAGCCTTGATTTTCACCAATTCCTTCAATACAGCTTGGATCTCTTCCTTCAGTCCCATCAGTTCTTTATTATATGCAACCTCTTGAAATGTTGAAGGTTTACTAAGTTTCTTTTTTTGGTACAGGGACCATTTCTTCCATCTTTGCTTGATGCTTCCTGTTTTGCTTAATACCTTGCCCACAGACTCCCTCAATATTTGCAACTTGAAATCCTCTTTCAGTTGTTGTAGCTGAGAGATGCTAAGCATGTTCTCCGTGGGTCTCCTCACATCTCATTATCACACTGTACTTTGTCTTCTTGAGGTGCCCTTTGAAATCTTATGTTCAGCTTTTTTTACTTCGCCATTTTTTTTCCATTTGATGTAGTGATTCTTCATTTAATAGCAAGTTTCAGAGCCTTTTTCTGATATGCATTTTTGTCTCATTTCTTTTCTGTCTTTTGAATAATCTTTTGCTTTGTTCATGTATGATGTTTGATGTTATACCGCAACTTGTCTGGTCTTTGGTTCGTAGTGTTCACGATGTCAAATCTATGCTTGCGATGGCCTCTAAATTCAGGTGCGCAAGTTCATACTTCAGCTCTCACAGACTAGTTTTAATTGATTTCAGCTTTAACCTAAACTTCCATATGAGTGATTAATGACCTGTTCCATGGCTGGCCCCTGCCTTGTTCATATTGATGAATTGAGTTTCTCCATTGTCTCTTTCAACAGATGTACTTGGTTGATTCTTGTGTAGTCTATTTGGTGAGGACCATGTGTATAGTAGTCCTTTATTTTCTTGAGAAAAAGATATTCCCAATGAATAGGTCATTGGTCTTGCAAAATTCTATTATGCGATCTCTGTCATCATTTCTATCACCAACTATTTTCTAGCTACTGATCTTTTCCTTTGTTTCCAGCTTTCACATTCAAAACACCAGTAATTGTCAATGCATCTTGGTTGCATGTTTGATCCACTTCAGAGTGCAGAAGTTGGTAAAAATTTTCAATTTCTTCATCCTTGGCATTAGGGCTTGGTGTGTAAATTTGATAGTTATATTAATTGGTCTTCCCTGTAGGCATGTGGATAGTATTCTGTTCTTTCCTTGATCAACAAGATCATTGGAAAAGTTAATCTATTATTGTTTAAATATTTTGTATATAATTACTTTTGAGGTTAGATTTTATTATATATGCATTGTTGATGTTGTTATTAGGTGCTGTTGAGTCATCTCTGACTCACAGCGACCCTATGTACGGCAGAACAAAACACTGCCTGGTCCTGTGCCAGCCTCATGATCCATTCCTGAGCCCATGGTTGCAGCCACTGTGTCAATCCATTTTGTTGAAGGCCTTTCCCTTTTTCACTGACTCTCCACTTTACCAAGCATGACATCTTTCTCCAGGGAATGGTCCATTTTGACAACATGACCAAAGTAGGTGAGATGAAGTCTAACCATTCTCCCTTCCAGAGAGCATTCTGGCTGCACTTACTCGAGGACAGACCTGATAGTTCTTTTAGCAGTCCATGGTACTTCCAGTATTCTTTGCCATCACCAGAACTCAAAGGCATCACATCTTCTTTGGTCTTCCTTATTCATTGTCCAGCTCTCACATGCATGTGAGGTGATTGAAAATACCATGGCTTGGGTTAGGCACACTTTATCTTCAAGGAGACATCTTTACTCATTTGAAAGAGGTCTTTTGCAGCAGATTTGTCCAATGCAGTATATATGCATACTGGCTATTATTTTCTTTTGTGAATTAGCCAGCTACTTAGAGGAAATAAATTCTGTGTCTAATGGAACTAAAATAATCATCTAGATTAGAAAGAAATGACCTGATCATCTTAATTCCCATAATCACTAGAATAGACATTCTTTCAGATCAGTCAAGCAACATTACTACAAATAGTATCTTAACTAATCTCTTAAATATCTACTATTAGTTGGGAACCTAAGGAATTTAGTAGAGCAGTGGTTTAAACATTCAGTTGCTAAGCACAACGTTGGAGATTAAAAACCACCAGCTGCTTTGTGGGAGAAAGATGAGACAGTCTACTTCTGTAAACATTTGTTGTTGTTGATGTTAGGTGCCATTGAGTCATCTCCGACTCATAGTGACCCTATGCACAGCAGAATGAAATACTGCCCAGTGCTGTGCCAGCTTCATGATTCTTGCTATACCCGAGCCCATCCTTGCAGACACTATGTCAATCCATCTCTTTGAGGGCCTTCCCCTTCTTCGTTGACCCTCCACTTTACCAAGCATGACATCCTTCTCCAGGAATTGACCCCTTCTGACAACACTACCAAAGTAGGTGAGATGGACAAAAAAGATTTACACCCTTGGAAACCCTGTGGAGGCGTTTCTTTAGGGTCAGTATGAGTCAGAATCTACTCCTAGCAATGGCTAATTCTACTCTGCCCTAGAGGTGTCGCTAAGACTAGGAATCAACTGTATGGCAACTGATGGGTGGGAGTTGTGGGTCTGCACATGCAGATTGGCCCTGCAGACAGATCAGAAGGAAAACCTGGTAAGTCATCACAGAACTTGGTTGCTTCCCTAGTCTTGTTGATTATGGAGTTTCTATAATCACTTCCTACACCTTTCCTTATGATTTCTTTACACAATGAATCTTATCTTTTAGGACTTTCTCTGAAACAGTTTAGATATTTTTTCCAACAGTTGAGGGAAGATACAAACAACTTGGTGTTACACTGTCAATTAAACCAAGGTGGAGGAGGGGGAGGCTGGGTATCATGATAAATGAGCAGTCATTTCAATGTTTTCTTTGCAGAAGAAATCAGAGCCAGATTATACTTTATCTCTCCCTGACTTTTAGCAAGATAGATAGCTACGCAAAATTTTCAAGTCCAAATAATCTCCATCAAGTGGGTTAAAAAAACCTCTGCTTTCTGCCAATGAACTTTCATCTTTTAACTTCAGAGATCCGATTTCTTTTATTGAATAGGAAAGATTTTTATTCAAATTACTTTCCCTGTCTTAGGTTTTAAAAGAAAGGCAACCAATCAAAGAAATTAACACCACTTCTTGATGCACAACTTTTTAGAGTTGTCCAAAAACACTAGTCTCAGATCCTGAAAGCAACGTAATTAAGATTATTTGTTGCAACAGTTCCAGTAGTATATATGAAGAATCGTTATTTCAAGTATCTAGCCCCACGTCTTTACAGTACCTGGTAATACAACATTAGCCTTAAAACTCAACCAACAATAAATTACGTTAAAAGTAATATGGTGCTGGAAGAACTCCTTTTGTTTGCATTTTAAGTTAGAAATTCATCTTTATATATTTGTTTGTAGATATTCAGTACATATGTCATGCTTTTAAAGAAATTTAATTAGCACTTTTTGAATTAATGAAGGGTAGTTCCTCGGAAGGAAGGTTGGGCAATCCTACTTCCGTAGTGATACTGCCTCGGAAACCCAAGGAGGGGTCGCTACGAGTCGGGGCCGACGCAACGGCACATAACAACAACAACAACAACAGTTCAGAAATACATAGAGTGGGTCTGTCATTGTTTTTTTTTCATGCTCGCTGTATGAACTGTAAGAGCAAAGGTGGTAGGCTTTTTGGAGCACCTATTGCAGGATTACTGCCTCGGAAACCCAAGGAGGGGTCGCTGTGAGTCGGGTCCGACTCGATGGCACATAACAACAACAACAACAACAACTGCAGGATTGGTGACACCTGGGGTTAAGATAGTTTCATTAAGATCCCCCTGTACATTATAGTAGCATTCCATGTTAAGTGGAATTGAATTTCAGGTTCGAATCACTTGTCAGTGCTTAAAGAAATGACTTTTAAACGACTTCTCAGATATACAATCCGGACGCTGCCAGACCAAACGGTTTTACCAAGGTGGACCATGCGGACGGATCAGAAAGAAAACTGCAGTGTGGTTGCAAGACCGGGTCACCTGCGGGGCAACCGGGCCAGACAGCAGATTAGGGATCTTCTAAGAATGTGGGGAGAGAGTGCTGTCTGAGAGTCAGCGGGAATCTCCCCCTGAATGTCTAGAGGCAGCAGCCCAGACCCCCTCAAACAAGGAGGGGCCAGTGAGCCAGCTAGGGGCTCGCTGCGCGGCCAGGGCGCGTTCGCAGGTGAAGACGGGCGTCGGCCGGTGCGTTCCCCTTGGGCCCAGAGCAGGGCCCAGGGTCACAGGGACTGTCCTCTCTCGCACTGCCCAGTTAATTTGTCAAGGTCTGCATCGGATAAATAGCTGTCCTCCTAGACCTTTATAGTGACTAATCCAAATAAATCGCAGTCACTTTTACTGAGCGCTTCAGCGGGCAGCCGGGCTTTAATGGCTCTGCTTCCCAGACCTCCGCGGTGGAGGTGCCCACCCTCAGCAGGGGCAGCAGCGTCCAGACGCGGCCCAGGGCGCAGCGGCTCGGGTCCTGGCACGTTTAGCGCGAGTCGGCGTCGCAGCCCTGCCCCAGCACGCTGGCACAATTTGCCGACAGGAATTTCCCTCCGGGATTGCAAACAACAACAACAAAGAAAGAAAGGTGGAGCATCTCCTTCTCCCTTTGAGCCTGTTTGGAATTTTACCTTCGTGGCTGGGAGTGAAGAGCTCTCCTCTGGGATCCTGTTTACTTCCTTCCCGCCCACCCTTATTGCTCTGAGCCTCAGAAATCCCAATGTCGCCCGCATCCCACTTAGAGCCTGTGGGTTAATCAATCCGGATCTCACCGATTTCCTTCGGGATCGTTAAAGCTTTGATCCCCGAATTTAGAGTTGCATCTCCCCCGCTCTCATCCTTCCCCTCTGGGATGCCTTCGGTCGCCTGCTCAAAATACCTGCTGGCGCCAGAGTAAATTCACATGTAACAGATACCTAGAGGGTGTAAAACCTACACTTTGCTTCCAGGGTCATTTTCCTCCCCACCTTCTGGCCCATCAACTTGTCTCTTCGCGAGGGCTAACTCCAGGAATGATTGTGCACGTTGAGTGCGGCGCTAGGAGATTTCGGAGCGCTTTAATAGACCCGATGATAGCTATGTTACACGTTGTTTCCCGGGTCTGCCCTCTCCTGCTCAGTGCGGCCCTTCGAAATTAGCTCGAGGCCCCAAATGAGCCACAGTTAGCTTTTGTGAAAAGAATCCAGCCCGTCTTCAAATATCCCTCAACATGTCAAAAATAAAACGGAATTACGTAGAAAACAGTTATTGAAGTAAAAAAAAAAAAAAAAAAAATCCGAAGAAAGGAGCCGATTTCACTCACTCACTATTTTTGGTGGTAACAGATATACAATTAGATTGATATTGTTGGAAGCAGTGGAGTGGATTCTCACTCATAAAAAACTACAACTGCCCCACGGAGTTTTCTTTAAAGAAGCGAATCTCCAGGTCTTTCTCTTGCAGAACCACTGTTGTTGTTATGTGCCATGGAGTCTGACCTGACTCATAGCGAGTGCTTGGGTTTCCGAGGCGGTATCTCTAGGGGAGTAGAATGCCCAGTCTTCCCTCCGAGGAGTGGCTGTTGAGTTTGAACCACCAGCCTTCTGGTTAGTAGTCAAATGCTTTAGGCACTATGCTACCAAAGCTCCTTCAAATGCCTTGTTGTTGTTATGTGTGGTGGAGTCGGACCAGACTCACAGCGACCCCTCCTTGGTTTTCCAAGGAGGTATCACTATGGAAGTAGATTGCCCAACCTTCCTTCCGAGGAGTGGCTGGTGGGTTTGAACCGCCAGCCTTCTGGTTAGCAGTCAAATACTTTAGGCACTACGCTACCTAGAGCTCCCTCAAATGCCTTAGGCACTACGTAAATCTTGCAGTGCACTGATTGGTAGATACTATTTGTATTTCATATTTAAGGTGAATCATTCATTAAGATATCCATGTGATACAAATGCAGATGGCCAAGAAGACAACAGAAATGGAATTTTACTTGAGAGGAATGATTGCAAGGGAAGAGGCTCTTTCTTTTCTTTCGTTTCTGAAACATTTGTTAGAGTGTCAAGTGCATTTCATTTGAACAAATAAAAATGTTATAATATCTCTTTTCGGAAAAGCAAAATATAATAGCTTAGTATTAAAGTGTTTTGGATTCTAACAAAAGTATTTTCATATTTAATTTTTAAAATTAAATATCCCATCCGTTTAACAAATACTTAGCATGTGTGATTATTATACAAAGCTTTACAAAATACTGAAAAGAAAATATTTGATGTTTTATGCTTATAAATATTTACATTTCTAGAGGAGATAATAATAGATAACCCTAGGTGATCTTATCTGAATATTCACTTAGAATTTGTATTTCAAAGGGGAAGCCAGGGCTCTGGGGTTGTTCACTGGTGGGCCTGCCTTTGTGCTGCTAAGCACAACTTTAAGTACTCAGTAGATACCTTAAGGTACTTGTTTTGATCGATAGTGAGAGACCAGGGGTATGCAAAGGCCCCTACTCAGTTCAAGATTAGTTCAACTGGCAAGGGATGCAATCTTTAGTTAGGATCCTTCATGCCTCAGTGTTGTAGTGCTTAAGGCATTTGGCTACTAACCAGAAGTTCACCAATTCAAACCCGCCAGCTGCTCTGCCAAAGAAAGATGGGGGGCAATCTACTTCCGTAAAGATTTGCAGCTTCGGAAACCCAACAGGGTCACTGTGAGTCGGAATAGACTCCATCACCATGAATTTGGTTTTTGGTAGCATTGCTCATTTAGTCAAGAACTTTCAGAACTCTGTTGAACAGAGAGTTTTGCCATTTTGTAAGTTAATTTTGGAGATATTCCTTCATTTGTTACTCAGAGAAGAACTTTAAACAGTGACTAAAGGTAAGGTACAGATACACAATGAGAATTAGTAAGATCTAACTGTAGGAAAAGATCAGTCATATTTCAAAGATTTGTGGCCCTCAGTGGATCCAAGTTATTGTTCCTAGGTGTATTCCACTCAATTCTGACTCATTGTGAATTCGTGTTCAATTCATGTTACAAGATAAAGCAGAACTCCATAGGGTTTTCTTGGCTGTGATCTTTACGGAAGCAGATGAGTCACGTCATTCTCCTGTGCAGCTACTGGGTGGGATCGACCCACCGATCAGTGGGTTAGCAGCTGAGTTCTTAACTGTAATACCACAGGAGTGGAGCTGAGAGTGATATGGAATTTTTGTTACTTGAAGAATTCCTTGTTTTATAGTTTTCTAGTTTGTTTCTACATCAAGAAGAAATGGCAGATATATCAGCATATGAAAATTATAACTAAAAGACAGCACTGTCTAGGTGCTAAGGAACACAGGATGATTTTTTTTTTTTAGTAATCCAGTGCTTACCCACTGTGCTACCAGAGCTTTTCTCTATAGTTTTTTAACACCCAAATGTGCTTGCTCCTGTGCAGGAGTGCACTTCCACCAAACCTAACCAAATTCAAGTGTCAATTCTCCCACCTGGTGACCCTATGTGTTAGAGTAGAGCTGAGTTCCATAAGGTTTTCTTGGCTGTAATCTCTAAGGAAGCGGAATACCAGGCCAGCTGTGTATGTGTGTGTGTGAGGGGTTTCCAATCACTAACCTGTAGGTTAGTAGTCAAGCACAGACATTTGTACCATCCAGGGACTCCAGGAACACACTTAGAGCCAAGCTTTCCAAAGCTCAGGGGAATGTTTTCTGTGCAGGACACTCTTTTGAAAGGTTACAGCAGGAAAAAGATGGCCAATATACTGCTAACCTTCATCTGAACCTCATACCCTATATACCAGTCTCCCCAAAACACCAAAACCAGACCCACAACATTGAGTTGATTCTGACTCATAGTGACTTTACAGGACAAAGTGGAACTGCCTCATAGGATTTTCAAGTCTGTAGATCTTTATGGGAGATGTGGTGGCCTAGTGCCTAAGGCATTTGACTGCTGACCAGAAGGCTGGCAGTTCAAACCCACCAGCCACTCCTTGGAAGGAAGATTGGGCAATCTGCTTCTGTAGATATGCAACCTCAGAA
>NW_006922015.1:447225-448644 GCF_000298275.1 Orycteropus afer afer | reverse complement strand
CTTATGAAATATTGTAAAGCAGAAAGATTTTAATACTTAGGTTCAGAAGTTATATTTAAATATATTAACCTCTAAGTTAACCTCATATGTTTAACCTATCTGAAATGATGATTCAATTTAAGAGTGGCTCAGCCTTAAGCTGTATTTTATCTGTTTCAATGGGGGAGAATGTAAACCTTTGACTAGGTAAAAGCAAATAGAAGAAACTTGTCAACATCAACAATAGGAGGATTGTGTTGACAGGCAATCAATAAATATCTGTAGGATGAATTTATGACAGGTTTTATTTTTCAGGAAATGTTTACAAGTGCTGACAGCCATCCCTTCAATCTAATACATATCATGTTATCTCCCTGGAGTTCTACTTTGGAAACAAAACCTGCTTTAAAAAACATGTTGGAGCCAGATCTGCAAACAAAAACACATTTATTTTCCTGTTTTTCATATTTCTTTCTTCCAACTGGTTCCAATGAATAGACAAATAATTCTTTACTCCTGAATACTTCTTAGAGATAAACTGTATGCATGTATTACAGAAAGCAAATACAATCTGGTAAATGAACAGAAAAACTCGGGTTAGAATTCTGTGTCGAATTCAAAATGGAGAGCAAATTTCAATATGTCACATAAACATACAGATCAAACATTGCTTGACACTATCTGTTACAATTAAAGCAGAGTGGAGCAAAATATCTTAGATACAAATGTTCATAACAACATTATTCATAATAGTCAAAATATGGAAATAATCCAAATGGCTGTCAACTGATGAATGGATATATAATATTTGGTATATCCATCTAATGGAATATTGGTTGGCAATAAAAAAAGAAATAAAATACTGATACATGCTACAACATGGATGAACCTCAAAAACTCTATGTTAAGTGAAAGAAGTAGTGACAAAAGACCATGTACTGTATGATTCTGTTTATATGAAATGCCAGAATAGGTAAATTTATACATAACATAGATTAGCAGTTGCTTAGAGCTGAAAGAGGGTTATGGTGAGTGGGAGGGGAAGAGGAGGCTAGACTGTAATGGGCATAAGGTTTCTATGTGGAGAGATGAAAATGCCCTAAAATTACATTGTGCTGATGATTGCGCCCACCACTTGTTTGTCAGTTTGTCGTACTGTGGTGGCTTGCATGTTGCTGTGAAACTGGAGGCTATGCTGCTCGTATTTGGAATGCTAGCAGGGTCCCCCATGGTGGGCAGGTTTCAGCAGAGCTTCTAGACTAAGACAGACTCAGAAGAAGGAAGAGGCTATCCACTTCTGAAAGAGTTGGCCAGTGAAAACCTCATGAATAGCAAAACCAATATTTTTAAGGAAGAAGTGGAGGGTGTTGTGGTGGTTATGTTTGTGTGTCAACTTGGCTGGTCCTGGCTGAGTGGCTGGGCAGCTGGTGGTAGTTGTTC
>NW_006922015.1:427864-445835 GCF_000298275.1 Orycteropus afer afer | reverse complement strand
TATATGAAGAAGAACGTGGCATCAGGATTGGAGGAAGACTCATTAACAACCTATGATAAGCAGATGACACAACCTTGCTTGCTGAAAATCAAGATGACTTGAAGCACTTACTGAAGAAGATTAAAGACTACACCACAGTCTGCAGTATGGATTACACCTCAACATAAAGAAAAAGAAAATCCTCACAAGTGTACCAATAAGCAGCATTATGACAAATGAAGAAAAGATTAAAATTGTCAAAGATTTCATATTATTTGGATCCACAGTCAACACCCATGAAAGCAGCAGGCAAGAAATTAGATGACATATTGCCCTGAGCAATTCTGCTGCACTTTAAAAGACCCCTTTAAAGTGCTGAAGAGCAAAGATGTCTCTTTGAAGAGTAAGGTGAGGCTAACCCAAGCCATAGTGTTTTCAATCACCTCCTATGCATATGAAAGCTGTAAGACCAAAGAAGAGTGGATACTTTTGGAGAGGAATACTGAAAGTACCATAGTTTGCCAGAAGAACAAACAAATCTGTCCTAGAAGTGCAACCGGAATGCTCCTTGGAAGTGAAAGTGGCCAAACTTCATCTCACCTACTTTGGTCATGTTGTCAGAAGAGACCATTCCTGGAGAAGGATGTCATGCTTGGTAAAGTGAAGGATCAGCAAAAAAAGGCAAGACCTTCAACAACATGGATGGACACAGTGTTTGCAAGGATAGACTCCGGTATAGCAAGGATTATGAGGATGGTACATGACTGGGCAGTGTTTCATGTACTCCATGTACATTCCAGTGTACATGGAGTCACTATCAGGTGGAACTGACTTGATGGCACCTAATAACAACAACAACAATAGTTGTACCACCTTATGCATATACTAAAACACATTGAAAACACTTTAAATGGGTGATTTTTATAGTATCTGAATTATATCTCAAGTAAGTTGCTAGAAAAAACAAGGGTAGAGTTTGAATATTTATATGGATTCAGGTTTGCTGTTTGGAGGTGTATGAGAGCTTAAATTCTAAAGCACTCAGGGGTGTAGAAGGCTGTGATCTACAATGGGAACCCTAACTCCATTTTGAGGCTTGACATAAATTTCAGATGGTATTTGGGTTCTTTCTACCATTAAACTATCATTATGGCTATGGATAAGGAGTTCTGGTGGCACAGTGCCCAAGGGATTTGATTGCTGACCAAACCCACCAGCCACCCTGCAGGAGAAAGACTGGGCAATCTACTTGCATTCCACCTGGGAAACCCAGTGGTGGTTGTTATGAGCTGGAACCAACTCAATGACAGTGGGTTTAGGGTTTTTTTTTTTTTTTTGCTGTGCAGAGACAAGTTCTAAGACACACCTAGAGGGGGCAATTTGTCTTCAGGAAGAATATGGGTGAAAGTAGATTATACTCTCACAAAGAACTAGAGAACTTACCTGAGAGTGTCCTTTTCTAATTTAAAATATGAGTGGGGGTCTTGGTATTGTTTAGTAGCCACCTATGGCTAAGACACTGGCTGCATGGTCATGTGTCACAACCTATTTGACTAGCCAGGTAGACAAAGCCCAGAAACAGTTCTGTAAACTTTTTCTATCTCCGGTTGCTTATATCCCAATCATGGTCTTTGCCCTGCTTCTGTAGTCCTGCCCTTAACAATGATGAGTCTACCACCAATCATGAGTTTGTGATGATTTTCTCTCTCTCTTTTTTAATATCATATATAATTAGCCACATGGCCATGAGTCGGTGCACTCCATTCAGCTTTCTCATGCTGATGGTTTCCCTCATCCATGATGATTGTCTCTGTTTTGTCTTTGTTCTGTCTAAGGATTAATAAAAGTGTCTCTATTGAACCTATTTGAATTCGAGGTCTCATTTTCCCTAATAAAGGAGCTCTGGTGGTGCATTGCCTAAGGCATTTGACTGCTAACTAGAAGGCTGGTGTTTCAAACCCACCAGCCACTCAGTAGAAGGAAGATGGGCAATCTGATTCCCTAAAGATTTACTGCCTCAGAAACCTAGTAGCTGTGAGCTGGAATCCACTGGATGGCTAAGGGTCCCCCCCCCCCCCACAAAGAGGCACGATTATGTACTTATTTTTTTCTACATAACTCAAACTTACTAGAAAATTACTGTTGGTCCTATTTTTCTTTGATAATGTAATTTTTATCTGTATTTCAAAATTGTGTTTAAGCTTTTTTAACTCTTCTTTTTAAAAATCTAACTAGGACATGAACAAAGTTTGACAGAATTAAAACAAACAAAACTATTTCAAAGGAGGTTATCAAAAGCAATTAAAAAACAGTCACAACTGATATTAACTTATTATTTTTACCTTAATCTTTTAGTGCCCATTGCTTTGTTGTGTTGTTTTATGTTCTGAAAATGCTATGCCCCAACCTTATTAAAATGAACATTTTTGTTTTCAGCTTGTCAGCATCCATATCAATGTAATCATTTACATCAACCCCACTCTAATCATTTACCTTGGATGTTATTGAAAAAACGATAGATTTTCAGGATTAGTTAATAATATATAAAAACAACGCTGTTATGCTTTGTCACCCACCAAAATAGTTGGGAGGGAGAAAGAAAATTCAAGTGATTTAACTGACCTTACACAATTTAACTGTCAAATAAACTCCATAATGGACAACTCAGCAATCTAATTTGGCAATCCTGAGAAACTCCCTCCTCCTCCTAGGCCCTCCCTCATGCTCTGTAAACGGTTCAAGAAACAGCAATTATAACATTGACATCTAGCTTCAACTTGTAAAGCATTTCATATTTTATCCTGGGTCTTCTTAGCCGAAAGGCTGGCGGTTAGGACCCACCAGCGACTCTGTGGGAGAAAAGACCTGGAGGTCTGCTCCAGTAATTACAGACTCCAGCCTAGGAAACCCTACGAGGAGCCCTAATCTGTCCTAAAGGGTCACTGTACGTCAGCACTGGCTTGATGGCACTCAACAATAACAAAATACTTGTTAAAGAATAATACACATTGTACTTGGATTTTAAAGTTTTTCCTACTTGGGTAATCAAATATTAGACATAAAAATTTCTAACCCAAAATTAATCCTATCAGTGGCTTTCTTTTTCACCCAAAATTGCACTCTTTTTTTTCTGTCCTCAGCTGGGTTTACTTAATTTAAATTTCAAAAGGCATCAGGGCTTCAGGTGGGTGGAGGGCCAAGGATCACCTTGTGACCTGATATCAGTTGACCACAGTAAAAAGGGGAGGTAAGGATTCAACAAATCATGTCACGATTCGCTAATGGCGGATCTTCCATTCGTCTTCTTCTCTTTCTAGGGTTTATTGTAACTAGCCTACTCCAAGCCACTTGCTTATTTTTGGAACCAGAATGGTCTCCCTATATGCATACTGAATAGCTACTTAGAATAAACTTTATGTTTCAATTTCTTTGAATTTTGATTTATTTTTAACATACCTTAGAAAGTGCTTCAACGCAATAAAGAATATTAAAATTATTTGGTGCAGTTGAGTAGGCCAGGCATAGGATTCTTCATTGCTGAGGAAAAATACTTTCAATGATTTCTCTGAGAAATTTCTTTACGGAAAAAAAAAAAAAAGACTGGACTTCATTTCACTGATGTAAATAGAGTCAGTGCTTCCCATAGATGTACATTTTTTTCCCCTTAATTATACAGAGATTTAAAACATCAAGTAATTTACATATTTCAGGACAAATGGCTTCCTGAAAGGCGGTCCTCAGAGTAGGATGCAGTAATTACTTTTAATATAGGTATTTTGAAGGTCCCTGGGTGATACAAATAGCTTGTACTAGACTGCTAAGCTAAAGGCTGGTGATTGGAACCCATCCAGTGGCACTGGGGAAGAAAGGCCTAATGATCTATCTGCTTCTGTAAAGATTAGAGCCAAGAAAATCCTATTGAGGAGCTCTACTCTGTAACACATGGGATTGCCATGAGTTGGAATGAACTCAATGGCAATGGGTTTGGTTTTTGGTTTTTATAGGTCTACTGAACATCAGTTAGCATCATTCTCATTATCTATTGCATGGACTGTCTGCCTTCCAATTAAATTAAGAAGCTACAAAGATAAGTAAATAAATGAGAGAATGCAGGGTAGAAGCAATACACCACAAAATCCATACAGCTGTTGTCTGGAAGACATCTGTTAAGAGCGAAGAGTAATTTTAGTGTAGTCTTTGGCAACTTTGTTATATAATTTGCATTTTCTTCTAGTGATTCTTATCACTTGGTCACTTGCCTCCTTGGACTAGTATTTGATTAGTAGCTACTGGTAGCATAGTGCCTAAGGCACAATTCAAACCTACCAGCCACTCCTTGGAAGGAAGGTTGAGCAATCTACTTCCATAGTGATACTGCCTCAGAAACCCAAGGAGGGGTCACTATGAGTCAGGTCCAACTCGAGGGCACATAACACCAACAACAACTATTATTATCTAGACAATCAAACAACTTCAGCTACTTTAATACATAGATTGCCAAGGTTCATGCTTTGGTGACTAAGGGATGAGAAATTAGAAAATAAGCATGTATTTCATGGGGCATTTGAGATTCTTTAAGTAAGTCTTTCATAGATTCTCTGTTGATTGGCAGGAACTGTGTCTTGAAAATACACAGAGGAAGGGCAAAGCAACGGTGGTAAACACTGACTGCCCACTGCAGAAACCTGGACTCTGAGTAACCAGAGGCAGGCCCTGAACTACAAGTACAGTGAATTTTCAATATTTGTGGTAGTTAAATGGTTAATGTGTACGGTTGCTAATTGAAAGTTTCGAGGTGTGAGTCCACCCAGAGTTACCTTGGAAGAAAGACCTGGCAATCTACTTTTGAAACATCAGCCACTGAAAACCCCACGGCGCTCGGCTCTCCTCTGACACACTGCGGTGGCCATCAGTTGGAGGGTAGTCAGTGGCAAAGGATTTGGTATGCTCAATGAAGTTGCTGAAGTATTGATTCCTGAACCATTGCTCCTAGGGAAAACACAGGGTTAGGTTCCTGCGAAACTCTAGTCACATTTTTGTCAATTAAACAATGCTTAACCTTTTTTTTTTTAATGTGTGTTTTATGAGTGTTTCTGTTTAAAGACACCTTGTTTAACATACATTTTTGATTCATTTACATTGAACTTATGGCCAACAGCACTATAATTCATGTCTGAATGAAACTTATCTACCACCTGTATTTTCTCTGAAAGGCACCTCACAGCCTTCTTGCTTTCAGGGGCATTAGGCAGCACTTCAGCACTATGCGTGGGGTCATTTTAAACAGTGACCAAAAACTCACTGCTAATCGAGTTGATTCCAGCTTATAGGGACCCCTGCTGGGTTCCTGAGGCTGTAAAGGTTTGCAGAAACAGATTGTCCTGGCTTCCTTCTGAGGAGCAGCTGGTGGGTTTGAACTGCTGACCTTCTGGCTAGCAGCCAAATGCCTTCTCCACTACGTCAACAAGAAAGAGCTCCTTTAAACAGAAAAGTCACCAATAAAAAACATGTTGTCGTTGTTGTTAATTGTCATTACATTGGCTTCAATTCATGGCAACCTGACGTGTAACAGAACAAAATGATGCCCAGTCCTGTGCCATCTTCGTGATTCTTGGCATGTTTGTGTCTATTGTGGATATAAATAAAGAGCTCTGGTGGCATAGTGACTGAGGCGTTTGACTGCTGACCAGAAGGTTGGTGGTCCAAACCCAGCAGCCACTCTGGGGTAGGAAGATTGGGCAATCTACTTTCTTAAAGATTTACTGCCTCAGAAACCTCATGGGGATCCCTATCAGTCAGAGTCGACTGGATGGCGGTGAGTTTGGTTTTATTGTTATGGATACTGTGTCAATTCATCTCCTTAAGCACTTCCTTCGTTTTTGTTGACCCTCTACTTTAGCAAGCATGATATCTGTATCTAGCAATGAGTTTTTTCCTGATGAGTTATCCAAAGTAAGTGACAAAAAGTCTTGCCAACCTCACATCTAAGGAGTATTCTGGTATTTCTTCTAAGATTTGATTTGTTTGTTCTTTTGGCAGTGTATGGTATATGCAGTATTCTTCTCCTAGCTTCCTTTTATATTGTCCAGCTTTCACATGTGTATGAGATGATGACTAAAAAGGTGAAAAACATTGCACTGAAGACCGAAAAGAATACTTGTTTACAGTATGAGATCTGAAACAAAAGGGCAGGGCATCACCTTGTTTGACCTCAGCTGGTAACATGAGTGTCGGACAACTCAAAGTTCTCACAAAATGATTGCAAAAGCACTGTGGGTATTGATTTTGGAGTTACCAGGAAGATTAGGCAATCTACTTCTGTAGAGATATCGCCTCGGAAACCCAAGGAGTGGTCGCTATGAGTTGGATCCGACTTGATGGCAGTTGAGTTTGAGTTTAGGCAAATTCATATTCACAAAATCTGGGAGTAAGGAGAATTGACTATATCTTTGTTGTAACTATGAGTTAAGGCATCACAGTAGAAACGACTGCTTAACTAAAACCCTTTGTATCCAATGTCCAAAGACTGCTTGAATGATTACAGTGTGTCCAGACACACAATTCTGTGCTTGGTATATATGTTGGGGTGAGGTGAGGGGGAGATACATAAAAGAGTTTGAATTTGCAGCTCTCTAGTAGCTAAGTAGGGAGCTCTGATAGCATAGTGCCTAAGGCACTTGACTGCTAAACAGAAGGCTGGCAGTTCAAACCCACCAGCCACTCCTCGGAAGGAAGGTTGGGCAATCTACTTCCGTAGTGACACTGCCATGGAAACTCAAGGAGGGGTCGCTATGAGTCGGATCTGACTGGACGGCACATAACAACAACAACTAAGTAACTAAGTAAGGAGCTCTGGTGCTGTAGTGGTTAAGACATTTTGGTCATTAGCCAAGAGGTTGGTGGTTTAAACCTACCAGCTGCTCCATGGAAGAAAGTATGCTTCTGTAAAGATTTACAGCCTTGGAAAACCGATGGGAGTGTCTTTGCCTCTGAATAGACTCTATGGCCATGAGTTTGGTTTGGTTTTGGAGTAACTAACTGGGCACACACAAAAAACTCCTCAAACCCATTGTCATTGAGTCCATTTTAACACATAGCAGCCCCATATGTTACAAGGTACAACTGCTCCACGGTGTTTTCTTGGTTATAATCTTTGCAGAGGCAGATCACCAAGCCGTTTTGTCCATGGTGCTTCTCGGTGGGTTCTAACTGCCAATCCTGAGGCCGTATGCAACAGTTTGCATCACCCAGGGACTCAGGTGCTCAAAAAAAAAAGGCTGTTGTTTAGGATTGTTAATAAGACTGAAAAAAGAGAGAAAATTAAAGTGTTAATTTTGTAATGGGAGACAGAACTCAGTTATGACTGTAAGTACGTATTCTTTCAGCAGCATTCATTGCAAAGTATCAATTGAAAATCAATGACTTATTTTCCCCCTCCTCCCAGGGGAGGGAGATCTCATCCTTTTGTTTTTCTAATGTCTATTTATGTCCAAAAGCTGGACTAGGAAATTGATAGTGTTTAGATTGGCCACATGTCCCAGGGACTTTAGAAACAGTGATTCTAATATCTTTCTTTTTTAAATAGGCACATTTCATTCATTTTAGAAAAATTTGAAAAACACAAAAATCACAAAGCAGAGAATAATTATAACTATGATTCAATTCTGAATGAATCACACCCTAAGACTATCATTTTTACAGATGACCCTTTAATGTCTGACTGGGAACTTAACGCTTTCTGTATATTACACAGAAGATTACAGATTGCACTGGACAAAAGAGTCATGTAAATGAAGGCCTCTTAAAGTTACTCTGCTTGAGTAAACAGAGACGCCATTGTAACCAATACAGCAAATAGATGGACTTTGGCTTCTTTAATTCTACAATTTCGAAATGAAGAGGAATATGTCCAGTCAGTGGTAAGAGCTCCATGTTGTTTTATTTAAGAGGAAATGGACCCTTAAAGAATTATCTGTGTTCCTCTTGGTTGTAAAAATTTCAAAATATGTACTAAAATAGGAAATAAATCATTGTTGCTTCTGGGTCTTTCTTCCCAGGAAAATAGTAGAAAACTGAGGAGTTATTTATTTGGTCCAACTGACTCTTTCCTGTAAAATTTTAAAAGATAACAAAAAGAAAACTTCCCTTTAAGGAACTTTTAAAGTTACAGTTTCTTTTATTTCAAAGAACCCCACCTTCCAGGGTAAAGCCTCATCTATATCATCTCCTAAAGCCTGAGGGGGAAAAATGTGGACCATGAGCTTTAGTTTAAAATAAATACTCACCATAGTCATGCATTTTTAATAATTTATTCAAGTCAGAGTGAAAAAAAAAACTATCACTGAATATTAACAGAACAATTGCAATTATTGTGATTTTTGTTGTTAACGTTTGCACAAACTTTTAATAATTATCAAAATGGCTTTTATTTGTTTTGTCTTGCCACTGACCTAGGGGATATAGTGAAAGAAAACAGAGTAGCCTCTTTCCTGATAAGGAGAGTAACCAAGAAGACCATCTGCAAAAAGGAGGTTGTGAGGGATTTCTTTTACATACACCAGAATATGTTAATATATGTTGTGAATGAGAGGTGCTGTTTCTTTAAGTTTGAAGACATTTACACAAAAACTGTCTAACATAGTCCATTGTTTCTTTCTCTTTTGAAAAGCCAAGAACAAATAAAAATGTAAATTCCAGAAAATTCCTGTCTTTTATAATGAGAGTATTTTAAATTTGTTCAGGGTATAACAAAACACTTAAAAGAAATGTAGCGTTACATTTAAAATACTCGGTTTTAGAAAATATATGAAAGAAAACTGAGTTGGGGAGTTTTAGACTAAGCCTCTGAAGTATCTAAAATCTCCCTGAGACTTGAAAGACTGTTTATAACTATCAGTTGCTTTGTAAAAACAACACTGATGAGATGTTTTAAAATTTTCTTGTTAAAATTTTATAAGAATACGTGGGTGGGGAACGCGAGCATCTGTGTTGCAAGATGAATACATATAATTGATTTATTTAATCTCAGGATGGCAAACAGGATGCCTGGCAAAGAAGTTTATCAGTGGCTTGTAGGTATGAAGTACATGAAAATATGGAAAGCTCTATGAATTTTGAGTGGGCTTATAATTTCCAAATATGCGGTTGAGCCTCATGACACAGCATCTTCAATAGATTTTTTTCTTGCTGTTAAACTAATGGAACCCAACATTGTTTCGCACAACTTTGAAAGTAGACTGTGAGATTTTTTTCTTAAACATATCCCATCCACTGATATATACTTTCCTTCAAGTTCTAGTTTTAAAGAGATCAGATTTTAAGTAAAAAAGATGTAAGGAGAAAAGTTGTTTGGAAATAAAGTTTGTCATAGTATGTGGGGCTGAGGGAAAGAATTTTTTTTTTTTTTTTTTTAATTTCAATGCCTTGCTGTATTATTTGAGAGCTTGTTTCACATTTGCTGAAAACTCACCGACTCTTGGCTATGTGCTGTGTAACATGGTCAATTTTCGGTCAAGGGAAGGCCAGGGAATTGGGGTGGGGGGACTCAACGAAGATATCACCTTACAAAATATTGACTTCTTATTTCTCAGTTAGGAATTAGTCTGTTGATTATTTATTTAACTACTTAGCAATTTCCAAGAAAATATGGACAGAAATTTGCACCACTGGTGAATCTCAAATGTTTTTGTTTACTTAGCAAGAGGTTTAGTAGAGGAAGGGGTTTAAAGTATCTGACATTCTATTGAGTATATTATTAACATATATTTTATGCATTTCTCAGTATCATATTAAGATATAACATATTAATATAATTGTATATTAGTAAATGGATTATATTCATTATTGTGCGCATCACATACACATTACAACATTGTCAGAGTTGGTTGCAGTGACCCTCCTGGCCTTTCCTCTACTCTCTAAAGTTATTATTCAGACTATTAACAACCATTATTCTCCAATAATTAGTCCTGATATCTAAATGATATATATCCATTATAAGGTAATGAATATATTTTGATCTGGTTTTACTTGAGATTCTAGGGCTTTATTTTCACAGGGTAATAATTACAGATTTCCTAACATTTTGAAAATTCCATCATTAAATTACTAGTGTTTTTGGGAAATCTACACTTTTTTGGGCAATTGCTATGTCTTTTTTTTTTTTGATCCTTAACATGGTACTTGAGACAAATTTGATGTATTTATGGTTTTGTTGAAAACTGATTGCCATGGACTCGGTCCCGACTCATAGTGACTCCTCCTTGGGTTTCTGAGGCGGTATCTTTACAGAAGTCGATTGCCCAATCTGCCTTCTGAGGAGTGGCTGTTGGGTTTGAACCACCAGCCTTCTGGTTAGCAGTCAAGTGCCTTAGGCGATTGGAATTAACTTTATTATAAACATTTTATTTATACTTTTTTAAAGAATTATTGCTCTGGTGGCATAGTGCCTAAGGCACTTGACTGCTAACCAGAAGTCTGGCAATTCAAACCCACCAGCCACTCCTCGGAAGGAAGGTTGGGCAATCTACTTTCATAGTGATACGGTCTCAGAAACCCAAGGAGGGGTCACTGAGTTGGATCCGACTGGAGGGCACATAACAACAATAGCCACTCTTCAGAAAGAAGACGGGGCAATCTACTTCCATAGAGATACCACCTGGGAAACCCAAGGAGGAGGCGCTATGAGTCAGGACCAATGGGAGGGTAGTGAGTTTGACTTTTTTTTTTTTTTTTTTAAAGAATTAGTATTTATTGAACAAATACATTATGGAAAATAGGCAGGCTACAAAAACTGAATTTGGGATGCTGTAATTTGCTATATATATATATATATATATATATATATATATATATACACACACACACATACACACACACACATTGTCATGGATTGAATTGTGTCCCCCCAAAATACCTGTCAATTTGGCTGGGCCGTAATTCTCAGTGATTTGGCCATTATGTGATCATCCCCTAGGATGTAATCTGATGTGATTAGCTAATCAGTTGTAAGGGGAATAGGGTGGGATGCAACACCCTTACTCAGGTCACAAACCTGACTTAACGTAAGCAGAATTTCCCTGGGGTGTGTCCTGTTTCATTCTTTTACCTCACAAGGGATAAAAGGAGAGAGAAGTGAGCAGAGAAGGAGGGACCTATTAGCACTAACCACTCCTCGGAAGGAAGGTTGGGCAATCAACTTCCGTAGTGATACTGCCTCGGAAACCCAAGGAGGGGTCGCTATGAGTCGGGTCCGACTTGAGGGCACATAACAACAACAACATTGATTTCAGTTGACTCGATGGCAGTGGATTTGAGTCTTCAAAGAGGTATCTTCACTCTTCAGCACTTTAAAGAGGTTTTTTTGGCAGCAAATTTGCCCAGTGCAATATGTCATCTGATTTCTTGACAGCTGCTTCCATTGGTGTTGACTGTGGAGCCAAGTAATATGAAATGTTGGACAACTTCAGTTTTTTCTCCATTTCTCATGATGATGCTTATTGGTCTAATAGTGAGGATTGTCTTTTTCTTTATATTGAGGTGTAATCCATACAGCAGACTATCATCTTCGATCTTCATCAGCAAGTGCTTCAAATCACCTTCACTTTCAGCAAGCAAGATGGTGTCGTCTGCATATCACAGGTTGTTAATGAGTCTTCCTCCAACCCTGATGCCATGCTTTTCTTCATATGGTCCAGCTTTTTGGATTATTTGCACAGCATACAGATTAAATAAGTATGGTGAAAGGATACAACTCTGACGCACCCCCTTGCTGATTTTAAACCATGCAGTATCCCCTTGTTCTCTTTGAATGACAGCCTCTTTTTCTATGTACAGGTCCCTCATGAGGACAGTTAAGCATTCTGGGATTCCCATTCTTTTCAATGTTATCCATAATTTGTTTGATCCACATATTGAATGCCTTTGCATAGTCAATAAAACACAAATAAACATTGTTCTGGTATTCCTTGCTTTCAGCCAAGATTCATCTGACATCAGAATGATATCCTTTGTTCCACGTCCTGTTCTGAATCTGGCTTGCATTTCTGGAAGTTCCCTGTCAACAAATTTCTGCAACTATTTTTGAATTATCTTCAGCAAGATTTTACTTGCCTGTGATATTAATGATATTGTTCAATAATCTCCACATTCTGTTGGATCACCCTTCTTTGGAATGGGCACAAAAATGGATCTCTTCCAGTCAGTTGGCCAGGTAGCTGTCTTCCAAATTTCTTGGCATAGATCATTAAGTACTTCCAGCACAGCATTTGTTTCTTGAAACATCTTAATGGGTATCCTGTCAATTCCTGGAGTCTTGTTTTTTGCCAAGTTCTTCTTTCAATCCCATCGGTTCTTGATCATATGCCACTCCTGAAATGAATGATCATCTACCAATTCTTTTTGGCACAGTGACTCTGTACATTTCTTCCATCTTTTGATGTTTCCTGCATCAGTCAATATTTTGCCCATAGAATCTCTCAATATTGCAACTTGAGACTTGAATTTTTTCTTCAGTTCTTTCAGTTTGAGAAATGCTGAGTGTGTTCTTCCCTTTTGGTTCTCTAATGGCACATTTCATTATAGTAATTAACTTTTGCTCTTTTAAATCTTCTGTTCAGCTCTTATCTTGTCATTTCTCCCATTTACTTTAGCTACTCTCCATTCAAGAGCAAGTTTCAGAGTCTTTTCTAATATCTGTGTTAGTCTTTTCTTCCTTTCCTGTCTTTTCAATGACCTTTTGCTTTCTTCAGGTATGATGTTCTTGATGTCATCCCACAATTTGTCTGGTTTTCGGTAATCAGTGTTCAATGCATCAAATCTATTCTTCACATGGTCTCTAAATTCAGGTGGGATATAATCAAGGTCATATTTTGGCTCTTGTGGACTTATTTTAATTGTCTTCAGCTTTAACTTGAACTTGAATATGAGCAATTGATGGTCTCTTCCACAGTCAGCACCTGGCCATGTTTTGGCTGAAGATATTGAGCTGTTCCATCACCTCTTTCCACAGATGTGGAAATCTGATTCCTGTGTATTCCATCTGGCAAAGTCCATGTGTATAGCCACTGTTTACATTGTTGAAAAACGGTATTTACAATGAATAAGTTGTTGGTCTTGCAAAATTCTATCATGTGATCTCCAGCATAATTTTTATTCCCAAAGGCATATTTTCCAACTACTGGCGATTTTTCTTTGTTTCCAACTTTTGCATTCCTATCACCAATAATAATGAACACATCTTGATTGCATGTTTGGTCAATTTCAGACTGCAGAAATTTGTAAAAATCTTTAATTTCCTCTCCTTTGCCTTTGTAGTTCATGCATAAATTTGAATAAAAGTATTAAATACTATTTAATAGTATTAACTATTAGTATTAACTAATAGTATTAACTATTAGTATTAACTATTAGTACTAACTATTAGTTAATAATTAGTATTAACTAATAGTATTAACTAAATAGTACTATTAGTTAATAATTAGTATTAACTGAAGAGTAGATTTGATGCATTGAATATCAATGACTGAAAACCAGAAGAATTGTGGGATGACATCAAGAACATCATCCATGAAGAAAGCAAAAGGTCATTAAAAAGACAGGAAAGGAAGAAAAGACCAAAGTGGACATCAGAGGACATTCTGAAACTTGCCCTTGGAATGGAGAGTAGCTCTGGTAGCATAATGCCTAAGGCACTTGACTGCTAACCAGAAGGCTGGCAGTTCAAACCCACCAGCCTCTTTTCAGAAGGAAGGTTGGGCAATACTTCCATAGTGATACCACCTCGGAAACCCAAGGAGTGGTCACCATGAGTTGGGTCCAACTCAATGGCACATAAAGTAACAACATAACAACACATAACAACAACATAACACATAACAATAACAACAAAGCAAATGGGAGAATTGATAGGGTAAAAGAGCTGAACAGAAGATTTCAATGAACAACCAGAGAAGACAAAATCAATTATTATAATGAAATGTGCAAGAGTTGGAGTTAGAAAGCCAAAAGGGAAGAACATGCTCTACATTTCTCTGGCTGAAAGAACTGAAGAAAAAAAATATAAGCCTCAGATTACAATATTGAAAGATTCCATGGGCAATATGTTGATGCAGGAAACATCAAAAGAAGATGGATGGAATACACAGTCACTATACCAAAAAGAATTGGTAGATGATCATTCATTTCAGGAGGTAGCATATGATCAAGAACCAATGGTACTGAAGGAAGAAGTCAAAGCTGCACTGAAGGAATTGGCAAAAAACAAGGCTCTGGGAATTGACAGAATACCCATTGAGATGTTTGAACAAATGGATGCTGCACTGGAGGCACTCACTTGGCTATGCCAAGAGGTTTGGAAGACATCTACCTGGATAACTGACTGGAAATGATCCATGTTGTTGTTATTGTTATGTGCCGTCAAGTCAGATACTAATTATAGTGACCCTTCCTTGGGTTTCCAAGGCAGTATCACTACGGAAGTAGATTTCCCCATCTTCCTTCCAAGGAGTGGCTGGTGGGCTTGAACCGCCAGCCTTCTGGTTAGTAGTCAAGTGCCTTTAGGCACTATGCTACCAGAGCTCCTTAGCTGTACCCATTCCGAAGAAAGTGATCCTACAGAATGTGGAAATTATCAAACAGTATTATTGATATCGCATCCAAGTAAAATCTTGGTGAAGATAATTCAAAATCAGTTGCAGCAGTATATTGACAGAGAACTTCCAGAAATGCAAGCTGGATTCAGAAGGGGACGTGCAGTGAGGGATATCATAGCTAATGTCAGATGGATCTTGGCTGAAAGCAAAGAATACCAGAAAGACGTTCACTTGTGTTTTATTGACTATGCAAAGGCATTTGATTGCTAATGTCAGATGGATCTTGGCTGAAAGCAAAGAATACCAGAAAGACGTTCACTTGTGTTTTATTGACTATGCAAAGGCATTCAATTGTGTGGATCATAACAAATTATGGATAACATTGAGAAGAATGGGAATTCCAGAAAACTTAATAGTTCTCGTGAAGAACCTATAGATAGACCAGGAAGCTGTCACTTGAACACAACAAGGGGATACTGCATGGTTTAAAATAAGGAAGGGAGTGCATCAGAGTTGTATGGTTTCACCATACTTATTCAATCTGCAAACTGAGCAAATAATCTGAGATGCTGGACTATATGAAGAAGAATGTGACATCAGGATTGGAGGAAGGCTCATTAACAATCTGAGATATTCAGATGACACACTTTTGCTTGCTGAAAGTGAGAATGATTTAGAGCACTTACTGATGAAGATTAAAGACTACAATCTGCAGTATGGATTACACCTCAATATAAAGAAAACAAAAATTCTCACAACTGGACCTATAAGCAGCATCATGATAGATGAAGAAAAGATTGAAGTTGTCAAGGATTTCATATTACTTGGTTCTACAATCAACACCAATGGAAGCAGCAGTCAAGGCATCCAAAGGCATATTTCATTGGACAAATCTGCTGCAAAAGATTTTTCAAGCACTGCAGAGCAAAAAATATCTCCTTGAGGACTCAGATGTGCCTCACCCAAGCCATAGAATTTTCTATAGCCTCATATGCATGTGAGAGCTGGACAATGAAGAAGGAAGACCAAAGAAGAGTTGATGCTTTTGAATTGTGGTGCTGGAGAAGAATGCTGAAAGCACTGTGGACTACTAAAAGAACTAACTGATCTATCCTGTAATCAGTGTAGCCAGAATGCTCCTCGGAAGTGAGAATGGCCAGACTTCATCTCACCTACTTTGGTCATGTGGTCAGAAGGGACCATTCTCTGGAGAAGGATGTTATGCTTGGTAGAGGGTCAACGAAAGAGGGGAAGGCCCTCAACAAGATGGACTGACATGGTGGCTGCAGTGATATGGGTTCAGGTATAGTAGGGATGAGTCTGGCACAGGATCGGGCAGTGTTTTGTTCTGTTGTACATAAGGTCATTATAAGTCGGAGATGATTCGACAGCATCTAGCAACAACAACAGAATTAAATGGTCTTTCTTACAGGAGTATGGATATTTTCCTGTCACTGACAGCATCGTACTTCAGAATAGATCTTGAAACACTTTTTGTGACTGTGAATGCCACACATTTTCTCTTCAATTTGTCATTCCAGGCATAGTAGATCATATAGTTGTCTGAATCAAAATGGCCCAAACCAGTCCATTTCAGCTCATTTATGCCTAGGATATTGACCTTCATGCATTCCATTTCATTTTTGAAAACTTCCATTTTTCCTAGATTCATACTTTGTACATTCCCTGTTCCAATTATTAATGGATGTTTGCAGCTGCTTCTTCCCATTTGAATTACGCCCCATCAGCAAATGTAGCTCTCGAAAGCTTTGCTGTATCCACATCATTAAGGTCAACCTTCCTTTGAGGAGGCAGCTCTTTCCCAGTTGTATTTTGAGTACCTTCCAATCTGAGGGGCTCACCTTCTAGTACTATGTCGGACAATGTTTCAGGGTTATTCATAAAGTTTTCCAGTAATACACCAGACAATGTTTCACTGCAGGTCATAAGATTTTCACTAGCTAAATTTTTAAGAAGTGGATGACCCCTTCCTTCTTCCAAGTCTGTTTTAGTCTGGAAGCTCCACTGAAACCTGTCCATCATGGGTGACTCTGCTGGTATTTGAAATACCAGTGGCATAAACTCCAGCCTCATGGCATCATGCAAGCCACCACAGTATGATAAACTGACAGGTGAGTCATGGAAGACACATGTTGTTGTTATTGTTATGTGCCGTCAAGTCATCTCTGACTCATAGTGACCCCTCCTTGGGCTATTGAGGCAGTATCACTATGGAAGTAGATTGCCCAATCTTTCTTCCAAGGAGTGGCTGATGGGTTTGAACCACCAACATTCTGGTTAGCAGTCAGGTGCCTTAGGCACTATGCTACCAGAGCTTGGAAGACACATAGGAAAAGATTGAAAAGGATGTACGGAATTGCTAAGAGTTGAAAATCAACTTGAGGGCACCAAATAAGAACAACATCATGTCAAGGTAGTGGTGGGAATGTAAATGTTTTAAAGAAACATCCCTTTGTTTACCTGCATTTATTTTTTTTTAATGTGGTCAATTTTAATTCATTTTGTAAGTATTTTATATGATTTTATACAAGTTTCTATATAAACCCACTGGCCATTCCTCAAAAAGAAGGCTGGGCAATCTACTTCAGTAGAGATACTACCTCTGAAATCCAAGGAGGGGGTCACTATGAGTTTGGCTCTTTTTTGGTACATAAAAGAAACAAAAAGCAGGGTCATAAGAGTTAAATGCAAGTCATACTGGGTCTTAGTAGATTGAGGTATACTTGATCATTTGTTTAAGTCAGAAGACTTTGTCTGATAGCTCAGATTGGATGTAGGGTAAATGGCTATAACTCAGAATCAAAGAATGGTCACTTGGCAAAAGGCTCCAGAGGGTATCTCTAAGACTTCCTCCTTACCCACACTACAGGTGAAATTACTGAGGCTTGACATATGAGGTCAGTCATCCAAGATTATGGACTCATGGCCAAAAATGGTTTTAAGACATTCTTTTTATAGCAGTCACAGACTCATGAAATGTTTATGGCTGTGTTGTGCTGCAGGTCTCTGTAATATTTAAGAAATTTGGAATTAGTATCCATATTTAACACTCAGAAGAATTCACAAAAATATCAGGTATCTACATTGTTTTGGAAAAATCTTACTGTACTTAACTTCATTTTCGTAAGGTAGCAGGTAGAATGGAGCAGTGAGTGGTTGCCCATTTTATGAGGGAACACATTTTCTTTCTCCAGTGACCTATGAATTATCTGTTCCCTGATGCCCTTGAACTTACAGCTCCTGTGTACTGGTTAACAAGAGTGAAACTATAAGACAATGATTCTTCCCTAGGATTGCCAAACAACTTTTCTCAAAATACCTTAGTTTTCTTCTTTGAATATCTATATGATATTGGGAAACACCATGGGAAATGAAAAACA
>NW_006922015.1:425453-427764 GCF_000298275.1 Orycteropus afer afer | reverse complement strand
AAAAAAAAAAAAAAAAAAAAAAGGACCCAAACCACAGCTTGCTTGAAGCATTTAGTGTCAGACTCAGTAAGGAAACAGCTTGAGAATATAGACTTGTTAATTCTATGACACATGTATCTTCAGGGAAGAGAAAATATCCAAAATGCCTTGGTTCATTGAGCCTTCTCAAGAACAATTTAAGACAGTTTGAAAGGATGATACCAACTTTTAAGTGTCATTTTCTCTGTACTTATAAATAATCCACTTATATTCATTTATACAGTTATTAATAAATTAACTATACATCTGATGGAACTCCAAAACCAAGCACATGTTTAATATTAAAAATATGCTCTATTTTTTTTTTTATTTTTATTGTGATTTGGGTGAAAGTTTACAGAGCAAATTCATTTTCCATACAGCAGTTCACATACACTTTGTGTCATGACATTGACTGCAATTTCCCACAAGGCAACAGCTCTCTTCCCACTTCCTCGGCATAGCTATCTCTTCCCTATGCCATTCCCTCCCATGCACTCCTGCCCCAGGGCTGTTTCCCTGTGCATAAACAGCCCTTTAATTCTCCCATGATTGTTTCCTCCAAGGAGTGTATCTACCTAATGTAAATATTCAGATCATATGCCTGTCTTTTATTTGTCTGGAAGCCATAGGAGTGGGTTCAATTCCAGACCTGAAGGGCAGGTAGGGGCCATAATCTCATGGGTTTCACTAGCCTTTATCAGACCAGCAAACCTGGTCCCCCCCCTTTTTTTTTCACAAGTGATTTTGAGTTTTGTTCCATATTGTTCTCTCACTCTATCCAGGATCTCCTACATAGATCCCCCTCCGAGTGGTTGACAGTGGTAGCTGGACACCATCTAGTTCTTCTGGTCTTATAGTAGTATTGGCTGTGGATTGCATGGTGTACCAGTCGCTTGGACTAATTGTGTCCACGAACCTTTGGTTTTCTTCATTCTTCTTTGCTCTGGACAAGGAGAGACCCATCGTTGCATCTAGATTGCTGCTTGTAAGCTTTTAAGATCCCAGTTGCAACTCACCAAAGTAGGAGATGGAACAATGTTTTATGTAGTATGTTATGCCAATTGAGCTTGATGTCCCCTGCGACTATAGTTCTGAGCCCACACATTCAACTAATCACTCCCTCTGGGCAGCTGACTGTGACCAAGAAGTGACTACAAACTTGTCCCTTGTCAGCTCTACTGTACACCTGGGAATTCTTACAGAACATACAAATACACTTGTAGAACCATTGTCTGTCAACACTATACATGGTCTTGGGTATACTTTTCATTGCACAGACATACTTAATAGTTCTGCCTGTCCATCCATCTATCCACCCGTATACCCGTGTTTGCCTTCACTGATAACACAGTACTGTATGTGCAAAAGGGTTTGTCTTCGTTGTCTGCACTTCCCATGTACCTCTCTATGTCTTCCTCTCCCTCAATGCCACCATGTTGGTCACTCACACTTGGTATATTGCCTTTCCATTCACCCAAATTAATACTTACCTCTATCTGTCTAACAGTGTTCCCTCCCCTCCCCTCCCACTCCTAGTAACCAACTAAGAAAATTTCCTTCCATATATAAACCTTTCCTTGACTTTTATAATAACAGACTAATATAATATTTGTCTTTCTATGATTGACTTATTTCACTCAGCATAATGTCCTCCAAGTTCATCCATGTTGTGCAGTGTTTCGCAGATTCTTCATTATTCTTTAGGGTTGTACAATATTCCATTGTGTGCATGTACCATAGTTTGGTTATCCATTCCTCAGGTGATGGACACCTTGGTTGTTTCCATCTTTTTGCTATTGTAAATAGTGCTGTGATGAACATGAGAGTGCATATGTCTGTTCTTGTCATGGCTCTCACTTCTTTAGAATATTTACTGAGTAATGGAATGGCTGGGTCAAATGATATTTCTAATTCCAACTTTTTAAGGAATAGCCATACTGCTTTCCACAGTCTTTGTACCAGTTTACAGTTCCACCAGCAGTGTATGAGAGTCCCAATCTCTCTGTATCCTCACCAGCATTTGTTATTTTCTCTCTTGTTGAACTTTGCTGTTTGTGCTGGGGCAAGATGGTATCTCATTGTTGTTTTGATTTTCATCTCTCTAATAGCTAATGATCATGAGCATTTCTTTATGTGTTTGTTGGCTGCCTGAATATCCTCCTCAATGAAGTGTCTATTCATGTCTTCTGCCCATTTTTAAATTATATTATTTGTCTTTTTGTTATTGAGGTGTTGGAGTTTTCTATAAATTCTAGTGATAAGTCCCTTGTCAGATATGTCATTGCCAAAT
>NW_006922015.1:420421-423278 GCF_000298275.1 Orycteropus afer afer | reverse complement strand
GTGGTGTGTTTCTAGAAATCTGTCCATTTCTTCCAGATTTTCAAATTTGTTGGAGTACAGTTCTCCATGGTATCCTGATACTATCCTTTTTATTTTAGTTGGTTCTGTTGTGATGCCACCCATTTTGTTTCTTATTTGTGTTATTTGTGTTCTCTCCCTCTTTGCCTTTGTTAAATTTGCCAGTGATTTGTCAATTTTATTGATCTTTTCAAAAAACCGACTTCTAGTCTTGTTGATTTTTTCTGTTGTCTTTCTATTTTTTGTTTGATCTATTTCTGCTTGAATATTTATTATTTCCTTCCTTCTGGTGACTGTAGGCTTTTCTTGCTGTTCTTTTTCTAATTGTCGGAGAGGTTGATTTAAGATGTTGATTTTGGCTTTTTTTTTTTCTTTTTTTGTTGTGTGCATTTATTGCTATAATTTGTCCTATGATGACTGCTTTTGCTGTGTCCCAGTGTTGTATTTTCATTCTCATTGGATTAAGGAATTGTTTAATTTCATATTTTATTTTCTATTATCTAGTCATTCTTAAGGAGAGTGCTGTTCACTTTCCATGTTTTTGCTTCCTTTCTAATTATATTCCTATTGTTGGTTTCTAATTTGATAGCACTGTGATCTGAGAAGATGCTTTGCAGTATTTTAATGTTTTAAAATTTATTAAGGCTTGCTTTATGGCCTAACATATGGTCTATCATGGAGAATATTCCATATGCACTGGAAAAGAATGTATATCATGCTGTTGTTGGGTGAAGTGCTCTATAGATGTCAATAAAGTCACTTTGGTGGATTGTATTGTTTATTTCTGTGTCTTTGTTGAGTTTCTTTCCAGTTTTTCTATCTTTCATTTTAAGTGGTGTATTAAAGTCTCCTACTATGACTGTGGAGTCATCTGCTTGTCTTTTCAATTTTGTTATCGTCTCATTTACATATTTTGGGGCTCTTTCATTGGGTCCATAGATATTTATAATGGTTATATCTTCTTGTTCGATTGATCCTCTACTCATTATATATTGCCCTTCCTTGTCTCTTATGGTGGTTTTTGTCTTAAAGTCATTTTTTTTTTTCAGAAATTAGGTTTGCAACTCCTGCCCTTTCTTGGTTGCCATTTGCTTGATACATCTTTTTCTAACCTTTGATTTTTAGTCTATTTTTGTTTTTGTCTCTAAGGTGTGTCTCTTGTATACAGCATATTTTTAGGTTATGTTTTCCTATCTAGTCTGCAACTTTCCACCTCTTGAGTGGTTCATTTAATCCATTGACATTCAGTGTAATTATTGAGAAGTATGAATTCATTGCTGTCATTTTGGTATATGTTTTTTCATGGTATTCCTGGTTTCTTTGTTCCATATTATTTTCTGTGCTAAGTTCATTTTGTTTATGCATTTTGTTATCATTTCTTTCCTTGCTGTTGTTTTAACATTTGCTAAATATTTGTGCTTGTCCTCTGTTTTATTGCCATGTGAAGGTTTATCATTTTTCTTTGGGATTAACCTGTGATTTATAATTTTCTCTCCAAGTTTAGAATGGTCCATTCTATCTTGCAACTCTCTTGACTTCCTCACCATTTAGAAATTCTGTTACTACACTATTTTTTCCTTCTTTTTGGTTTATAGTTGCCCTCATTTGCCAATTGATGTCTCTAGTTCCCTGTTTACAATTTTGTAAGCTTATTTTACTTTGGATACTTCCATAATTGGGTTGGTTTTTGGGTTATACCAGCTTGTGTATTTATGGTTGGTTATTGTTTGCTATTATTGGTTCTCTGTCCAAAAGACTGCCTTTAGTATCTTTGTAAGTTTTGTCTGGCTTTAATAAATTCCCTTAATTTCTGCTTAGCTGGAAATCTAATTTCATCTCATATTTGAGGGACAATTTTGCTGGGTATGTAATTCTTGGTAGGAAATTTTTCTCTTTCAGGGTTTTATATATACCATCCCATTGTTTTCTCACTTGCATGGTTTCTGCTGAGGAATCAGAACTTATTCTTATTGGTTGTACTTTATAAGTAACTTTTCATTTTTCCCATCTACTTTCAGGATTCTTTTGTTGTCTTTGGTTTTGGTGAGTTTGATGATGATATGTCTTGGTGATTTTCTTTTGCCAGTCTATCCTGTTTTGGGTTTGCTGGATTTCCTGAATGGGTATATTCTCATTTTTCATCATATCAGGGAAGTTCTCTTCCAAGAAATCTTGGGGAATTTTCTCAATGGTTTTATTTTTCTCTTCCTGCTCTGGAATTCTGATTACACATAGGTTATTCCATTTGATAGTATCCCGCATGTATCTTAGGCTTTCTTCATTTGTTTTGATCTTTTTTCTGATTGATCTCTTTCCAAATAAGTGTTCAGGTATTTGCCTTCAGTCTCACTAATTCTGTCTTTCCTTGATTAGATTCTACTCCTTTGTCCTTTCAATGTGTTATCTATTTCTGAAAATTCAATATTTATCTTCTGGATTTCTATCTGTAGATTTTGTATCATTTCTTATTTTTCATTTATTTTGTCATTTTGTTCTTGTATTTTCTTCTGAAATTCTTCCAGGGTTTTGTCTGTATTTTCCTTAATTTTGTCAGTGTTTTCATTAATCTGTTTCCCAATCCTTTGAAGGTATCTGCATATAATTCTTTTGAATTCTTCATCAGGGAGTTCCCATGCTGCTTCTTTCTCAGGGATGTGTTCTTGGTTTGTTTCCTGCTCCCTTGTTTCTGCTGGTTTATCTTGCTTCTTTGTGAGGACTGTGATGGTCTGCTGTGTCTGAGATATTGTGAGTTTGTTGTATTTATATTTAATTAGTGATTATATGTTGGAGCTCTGGTAGCATAGTGGCTAAAGCACTTGACTGCTAACCAGAAGGCTGG
>NW_006922015.1:418164-420022 GCF_000298275.1 Orycteropus afer afer | reverse complement strand
GGGGGAATAAGAGAAAAGAGTTAGAGTAGGAGAATAATGAAGAAAAAAAGGTAAAATAAGCAAAAGAGAAACATGGAATAGGGAGAAACACAAGAAAGAAAAAAATGGGAACCAGGAAAAAGGGAGGGAGAAAAAACCAAAAACTAGAACCTGGGAAGGGAAGAAGAAAGAATAATAATAAAAAGGACAGGGAAAAAAGCATTAAAAATGGCTACTCCCTCTGGACAACCTAAAGTCCACAGCTCAGTTTATCTCCTTCTTTGCTGCTTCCACTTTTATTCACTAGCCACTAGTGCAGTCCTCTTTGTAGCTGCTGGCTAGCAGGGTTGATTTATAGGTTAATTCTTAGGTCCTAACACTCCTTGGCAATATCCAAACTGTCCATGCCATCAGGATTGCTGACAGTCTGCAGCTCCATATGTCTCCTTTTTTGCTCTTTTCATGCAGGTTTTTTTTTTTACTAGTTGGAGTTTAGTCCACTTCTATATCCTTCATTTCAAAGCTCAAGGCTCTAGGATTATGTTCTGTATCTGTGTTAATTGGTTCTTCTTTTATTTGTTGAAGAGGGTCTGTGTAGTTTGTCTATTCCGCCATCTTACCAGAACCCCTCTCAAATTTCGACTTTTGAGTTCAAAGAGGATATTTTAATTGTGATGTCATCTCAAGAATACTTCCTTCTAAGAGCAAATTATCAAAATTTGTCAGCAAGAGTTACTCATGAACATCTTGTTAACCATTTCCAAGATGGAAGTAGATGAATGTTAGTATAGTAATTAGGGTGAATTTCAGACTATTTTACTCAGAGGCAGAGAGAAGCCATATATATTGAAATGCAATGCCCAACAAGGTATTTGCTTTTGCCATGCTGTGTCATGCTGACACATACCTTTAAGGCATTACAAATTTGGATTTGTTTCATGGTTCTATTACTCACTGTCATAAAGGCTAGAACTTTTATATATGCTGTAGTTAGAGATTCCAAAGTGTTTTTGGTTATTCAGTATTTTCCTAGAATAATACTCTTGGCTCTGAATGACCAAACACTTTGCATATAGTAGATTCATCTTTGTACGACATCATCTGACCTGAACTAGATTATGACTGGTTTTAGTCACAGGAAAACATTCATCTAAGCAGAAGCATTTGGAACATACGTGTAGAATCATTTCTCCTAGCACACATTCATTTTATTAAGTTTATTTCTCAACCTCTCACCAAGCTGCCTGTAGCACCGTTGTCTTGTTAATCTAAATAGGGGAGACCTCTTCAGGACTACATAAGTGTCTGTTTACATAGGCTGTTGATCAATGTTGTTTGGATTTTTAAGTTTGTCATGAATATTAAACTGTAAGTCAACCCTTCATGCATAACAGTTTAAAAATATTTTTTCCTGGCTTTACTCCTAATTTAATACTTATGAAATAAAGAACTAATTCCTAAATACATTTTAGTATAAAAATGTGTAGTGGTTTTTAGCACAATGTTTAGCCATGGCTTTTGGCCAATGTTTAGGGCTTGCATTTTCATTTGTGAATGCTTTCAAATAAAAAATGTGCAGAGTTGCATTTATTTTTTTGGCCCACTAGGCACCATAAAAGCTGTTGTCATGATTATTCTAAGCAAGTTCTGTAAAGAAATATAATGCTACTTAAATTTTAAACAAGTCAAGAGTCTAAAACAGGGCTATTATGTTGTCACATCTGGTCATTCTTTGCATGAAAAAGATTATTCCAACATTTTGCAATGTTCACTACTTGGAATCCACAACATCGCAAGCTATCAAGACCATAAAGGGTAAATCATCAGATTTAGAAAGAAGAGAATATGGAGAGTAAAGAATAGCATTGAAATACACTTA
>NW_006922015.1:405089-418064 GCF_000298275.1 Orycteropus afer afer | reverse complement strand
ATTTAGAAAGAAGAGAATATGGAGAGTAAAGAATAGCATTGAAATACACTTATAGCTTTAAACTTATATATATATATATATATATATATATATATTTATTTAGAGTTTTGGCTTCATGGATGCCTCTAAGACTCTAATGAAAGCTGTAGACCTATTTCCAGAGAAATGCACATATATTTGCAAAATTTGAATATTTAGTGAAGCACATTCAAATCTTTATGTTCATAGATCACAAGTTAGAATCCCTGTGACACATTAATATATTTTAAATATGATACAGAACATATATGTACACATACATTTAATTTTAAAAAGTTAAAAGTTTATTGAAAATCTTCCCAAGTACTTAAAAGAATGAACAACTTAGTTGTCTCTGTGTGAGTAGATTTCTATGTAAGTAGATTTCTGATATTTGTTAATTAATGTTTCAATGAAATAAAATAATATGTAAAAAAACAAGCAATCAACATAAAGCTAGTTTAACCACAGTTAGGTGGGACCCCCTTACTTTTGTCCCTTTAACAGATTTTAAATTCAAATGTTCATTACATGCCAATTTTCTGGGTGAGACTACAGAAAAATAGATATTAAGATGCTGAAAAAATTAGTTTAGAAGATTTCTTTGGAATGCTTTAAACTTTTTTTAAAGCAAAAATACTCTACCATACTGCTGATAATAAGTAGTCAGATACTTTAGCTAGCATAGTTTTGCCAATATTTTTTGTCTATGAGTGGGAAAATGATATAAAGATTTCCAACAAGGTAGAAAATGTTTTTTCTATTTCACTTCCAATTGTAGAGCCAAATTCAAATAAAACAAAGACCATAAAGATGGAAACCTTCACCCAATACTCAACTTGGATCATTATTTACCCAATCATCTACCGATCTTGTGCCAAGTACAGGGTTGTGCGCGGTACATTTTGAAGCCTCCAGGGTGAGCAGAAGCAGCTCTGTTCTCAAGAAGCACCCAGCATAGTGCTCTTAACAATGTTAACAAGCGGGATGTTTTGGAAAACTCCCCAGTTAATGCTGCCTTATTGGCTAGCCAATTTCTCTCTGTACCTTGTCTATCTTAATTGTTGTTGTTGTTTGCCGTCGAGTTGGCCCCGACTCACAGCGATCCCTTCTTGGGTTTCCGTAGGATTGCCCAACCTTCCTTCCGAATAGAGCCAGGAAACCAACGGATGGAACATACTACGGGAGGGATGGTCTTAGCTAGATTGGAGCAAGAAGGGGAAAACTGTCGCTTACTCTCCCAGGAGAGTAAACGAGAGGGAGTACTGATAAAAAGTGCAAGGGATTAGGACATCTATGTCCCAACCTTCTCTCCAGGGGTTGATATCTCAGTTCCGGTGGGTGTTCCGTAGACATGTCCGGGAGAGCTGATGACAAGAGGGCAGCGAGCGCTTTAGGTACAGGCTCAGGGAAGGGCACCCTTGTGGAGCAGCCGGGCCTTACAGCCTCCCGGCACAGAGCAGGGAGCGCAGAACAGCCCAGGGCGAACCTGCGCCAGGCTGAGGCCGGCTGGGGATCTGCGAGTTGGCAGCACCGCGTGCTCCCGCGGAGTAGGGATTCCGCAGAGAAAGGAGCCGGGCAGGCGAGCTAGAGGCAGCATAAAAGCACCAGGAACAGGTTCCAGACAGTTCTTTCTCTGGTCCAAACCAAACCCGAAGCCTGCCAGCTCACAGCGAATGCCTTGTAGACAACACAGCCTCTGGACTATGCTTTACCTAGCGTAGTCTTACCAGTATTTGTGTCTAAGAGTGGGACACGAAGACAAGGAGGCCTTGCCTGGAAAGGACAAAAACAAAATTAAGAGCACCTCAGTCTTTATCCAAAAGAGACTACTTAAATGAGAAGTCATGGAGAAGCTGTGAATTTTCAAGTTAAAAATACCTGGTCCCTCCCCACACCTCCCACCCAACTACCCTGAAGGGCTTCTCTGTATTAGGAATAATAATAATAATAATAATAACAATAAAACCAAACTCACTGCCCTGGAGTCGTATCTGACTCATAGCTACCCCTCCTTGGGTTTCTGAGGTAGTATCACTATGGAAGTAGATTGCCCAGTCTTCCTTCTGAGGAATGGCTGGTGGGTAGACCAGATAAATTCCTTATGGGAGAAAGAAAGAGGCCCCATTCTCTTTGCAAATGTATTTGAAATCATGGGAGGACAATGACAACTGAGATGCTTGATTTCAATATGTTCCTTCCTACAAGTAAGGTCAACTCTTTGCATAAAACAAAATAGAATACACCTAGAATTAAAGTGGAGTCCTTGTGTAGCACAGAGTTACGCACTATACTGCTGGTGGTCATGGTAGCTTGAACCCGCGCACAGAAGCAGTGACAGGCAGGTCTGGGGATCTTCCACACACAGAGGGTCACCATGAGTTGGAATTAACCCCAGGCAACTGACAACAAAGGATTAAAGTACCCCTGAAAGTAAGATTTCTAAGTGTATTCTTCCTAAGGTTTTTTTTTTTTTTAAAGAAAGCACCCCCAATTTCTTGATGCATTGCATTTTATTATTTATGCATGTTATTATTCTAATTATTATCTTAATTCTATTCTAAGATTTATTATTATATTATAATAATGGAAGGTTGGGCATTCCTACTTCTGTAGTGATACTGCCTCGGAAACCCAAGGGGGGATCACTATGAGTTGGGGCTGACACGATGGCAAATAACAGCAACATAATAATAATAATGCAAAGTTGTAGAATAAAGGTATACATGCCACTTCTCCTAGCCTTTATCTATCTCTTTGGATAGTTTGATGGTTCCCATTGAAAATAAAAGAATATGGCTTATTTTTAGTAATTGATCACTACTAGAAGGAAAGTAAGGAACTCTGGTGGTGCAGTGCATAAGGCATTTGACTGCTAACCAGAAGGTTGGTGGTTCACACCCACCAGCCACTCCATGGAAGGAAGATTGGGCAATCTCCTTGTGTAAAAGATTTACCACCTCGGAAACCCAATAGGGATCGCTATGAGTCAGAATCCACTTGATGGCAGTGGGTTTGGGTTTTTTTTTTTTGGTTTAGAGGGAAAGTAAACATAAAAAGATGTTTACCTGTATTTTATTGACTATGCAAAGGTATTCAACTGTGGGTATCATACAAATTATGAGTAACACTGAAGGTATGAGAATTCCAGAACATTTTTTTTTTTAGTTAAGAAAAATGATTTTTTTTAAACTTTACTATTTGAAATTAATAGTTGGAAGAAATAGTGGACAAATGTAAGAATGCACTTTACAAATATTGTAAAGGAATAAAGAGAATCATTGGAACATGGATGAATTAAAAGGAAGAATGATGTCGGTGACAGTTATCATATATATGATAATTATATTTTATAATATTTTAAAATAGGAATTTTCTCCTCTGAAATCTTGATAAGTGGAAATTTCAAATGAAAACTGAATTAGATTTTAGGAAAAACTTCTAGTCATCAAAGGTGAATAATGTTAAAAAAAAAGAAAAACAATTAGTCTGCTAGGGAAAGATAATGCATAATATACGCAAATAAAGAATTGGCTGTTTCTTGGAAGAGACATTTAATTCGAGAACATTTAATTGTGCATATTTGGAACCTGTATACAGACCAAAGGCAGAACAGAACAAGGGGATACTGCATGGTTTAAAATCAGGAAAGGTGTGCATCAGGGTTTTATCATTTCACCGTATATATTCAGTCTGTATTTTGAGCAAATAATTTGAGAAGCTGGGCTATATGAAGAAGAACATGGCATCAGGATTGGAGGAAGATTTATTAACAACCTGTGATATGCGGAGAACACAACCTTGCTTGCTCAAAGTTACAAGGATTTAAAGCACTTACTGATGAAGATCAAAACTATAGCCTTCAGTATGGATTATACCTTAACATAAAAAACCAAAAATCCATACAACTGAATCAATAAGCAATATCATGATAAATGGAAAAAATATTAAAGTTACCAAGGATTTCATTTCACTTGGATCTACAATCAGTGCCAGAGCTCTGGTAGCGTAATGCCTAAGGTTCTTGACTGCTAACCAGAAGGCTGGAAGTTCAAACCCACCAGCCACTCCTTGAAAAGAGGGTTGGGCAATCTACTTCGGTAGCAATACTGCCTCAGAAACCCAAGGAGGGATCCCTGTGAGTTGGGTTCGACTCCATGGCACATAACAACATAACCAACAGCAATCATTGCCCATGGAAGTAGCAGTCAAGAAATCAAAAGATGTATTGCATTGGGCGAATCTGGTGCAAAAGTCCTACTTAAAGGGTTAGAAAGCCGATGTCACCTTGAGGAATAAAGGGTGCTTAACCTAAGCCACAGTATTTTCAGTCATCTATGTGTGAAAGGAAGGCAATGAATGAGGAGCACTGAAGAAGAATCGATGATTTTCAGTTATGGTGTTGGTGAAGAATATTGAATGCATATGGACTGCAGAAGAACAAACAAATCAGTCTTAGAAGATTTACACCCAGAATGCTCCTTAAAAGCAAGTGTGGTGAGGCTTTGTCTTTTGTGCAGTGGACATGTTATGAGCAGGGACCAGTCCCTGGAAAAGGACATAATGCTTGGTAAAGTAGAGTGTCAATGAAAAAGAGAAAAACCCTCAATGAGATGGCTTGACATACTGGCTACAATAATGCGCTCAAACACAGCAATGATTGTGAGGATGGAGAAGGACTGGGCCATGTTTCGTGCTGGTGTATGTAGGGTTGCTATGAGTTAGAATGGACTGGAAGGCACCTAACAACAACAACAGAGGAAAAGTTAGTGTAAAAATGGCACGTGGGGTGTTAGGCAGAAACATGGCTGGCCAGGCAGATGAATGATTGAGCCGGAGGGAATTATAAGAACTGGTCAAGCAAGAAGACACCTGGCCAGAGCCCATACCAAACCCCAGCATGTAGCCCTTGCTTACGAAAGACCCCAGCACCTGACTCTTACTCACGAAAGCCCCCACCCATTTCCTGCCCACTATGTTAATGAAGTGCTTCAACTCTGCTTCCTACCCCATGCTAATAGGGTACTTTAACCTCATTGGTTACTGTAACACATACCCTGCTCTCAATCCAGTCCTCTAAGAACCAGGAAGAAAATCACTATAAAAAACCCTTTCTTTCACCTGGGCAGTGTGACTTCTCTGGCCCCTCTCAGGGACCCGTGAACCTCACCCGGGCCCCTCTTGGGGACCCGTAAACCTCTCCCGGGAGCGCAGAATAAAAACTTCTCTTTAACCTCACTTTTGTGCGTCCTCTTCTCCTTACTGCGACCTTACACGGGCAACATCCGACCTTCTCTAATTTTATCATGGGGGTGGAGGATCAAGATCAGCAGCCAAAGCTGATTCCCATGAGACATAGATCAGACTTGGGTTTCCAAGGTGGTATCACTACGGAAGTAGATTGCCCAACTTTCCTTTTGAGGAGTGGCTGGTGGGTTTGAACTGCTAGCCTTCTGGTTAGCAGTCAAGTGTCTTAGGCACTATGCTACCAGAGCTCCCTGACCCTCTCATAGCTCTCTCTATTTTACTGCCGTGTTTGATAATGCATTGCCAACCCCACACAGAATTTATAGATAATTCTCATGATTATGGGGTTTACCCTGGAAGTAACAGGTTAAATTCAGAATCAGAAATGACTCAGGATACAGTTCTTTAATCTGCAACCTCTTCTCAACTGTGCCCATAGGCCACCTCTCTTTGGTCCTTGGTCTCTCAGCCCTGTGGCCCCGTGGCCTCTGCCTGCTGGAGCAAATGTTACCGAGATCCTTTAGCTCTGCTAATAAGTGGTCAGAGGCTCCCCACTCCACCAGCCTGCTTCTTCCCAAAGGCACTCAGCTTTCTTGCTCTATGGGTCTGGAAGCCTAATGCACCATCTCCTGCTGGTCTCCCGCAGGTCTCCTCGTTCTTCTGATGTTATTTCTCTGCCACTGCGTCTTGCTGTTTCTCACCATCTCAGGTGTTACAGCTCTGCTTTCTTGTTGGTAATGAGATGTCTGGCCAGTCTCTGGGACAACTTATTTTAAGCCCAGTGGAATGACAAAATTGACCAATCCCCTCAGTAGGGTTCCACATACCTTATTTGCATCATACCACTCTCATAAGGGTGACATACACCTTATTTACATTATTAGCAAGCTATCTAATCCCCTTGGTGGACCACAAGCACTGCACATTTGCATAGTCCCATTCAGTCATTTGAGGGGAGTTATAAAGGCTATCATTAGAAGGGCCATATTAAGTAATTCACTGAAAAGGAATTGTAGAGCATTGTAGAGCACTGGCTTTGATTGACGGTGTCAGAATTAGAATCCTCAACAGACAAACACAGGCTAAGCAGGTCACCAAAATAAGTAGGTAAGGAAAGAGGAAAATGAACTGTAGAGTCAGAAAGTTGAACATGAAGCTGTCTCAATTTCATCATACCATAGTATGATGTAACTCCTGTACCTATACAGTAACTCCTGTACTATGATAAAATTATATTTAGAGTTTAGCATTTTTATTTTAAATTCTATTTGAAAAACATTATAATTTTTTTAGTGCTTATATCTTTTAAAAGTATTATGAGCCTGTGCAGAATAGCCAAAAACAAAAACTGGTGATAAGATCATGTAATTTTCCACTGAATGTAAAGGGGCCATCCTTGCTTTTTTTCCCCATAAACTTAGGATAGAAATATGAAATTTTGTTTGCCTTTCGAGAAAATGATGTGTGAAGGGGCGGAAAGAACCAGGACTCACTCTACTGTAAACTTCTACATTAATCTTTCTTGCCTTTCTTCTTGTGATGGGCTTGTAATAGGCTATTAAAGCCAGATTAGGGTATGTGCTTGCACTTCCAAAGGGACTTATAGTTTGGGGACATATGTGTTTTGGAGAGTGGTGGCAGTGGGTAAAGGGGAAAAATTTATAGCCTACCCCCTTAGATTAAAGCAGCCCATGTCCCATGAAAGAAGTGAGGAGTGAGCTGCACAAGGCTTGGGTGATGAAACAGGGCCATGTAGAGCCACCAGGCCTCCAAATTCCTTAGCTATGATTGAAGGATCATGGTCAATGCAATTGACAAGAACAGTTCTCAGGTATAATTTGTGACCAGGTAGATGATAATTCCTTCTCACCACCTGCTTTATTTTCAGGAGACCAATTTTTATTTTTCCATCCATTAGGGGTCAGCAGATATAGAAACATTTCTCAATTAACTCTTTTCCACACTTTAAAATAACAACAAAAAACACATTGATACAGATGGAGAGAGAGAGAGATGATCCCCAAACATGTGTTTACTCACACACATATATACAGTGGGAGCCCTGGTGGTGCAGTAGTTAAACAGTCAGCTGCTACCTGAAAGTTCAGTGTTCAAACTCACCAACCACTCTAAGGGAGAAAGATTCCAAGGGAGAAAGGTGTGGCAATCTGCTTGCATAAAGATTTACAGCTTTGGACACCCTTTTGGGGCAGTTTTACTCTGTCCTCTACCGTTGCTATTAGTTGGGATCCACCAGAAGGCAGTGGATTTTTAATACATACATATTTATATATATACACACACACAGGCACACATGTGTATATACTTTCATTTTTACCTGGGCACATGCAGCCTTCCAGTGCCTAGCAGAGTGCTTTAAACACAATAGCATTCAGTTAATCCTAAATCAATCATCTGAGACATCTGAAAATTATCCATGAACTTTTGGTACTCTGACTTTTTAAAAGTGCTATAATATGAAGTTTTAAAACTTTTGAAGTTATCTCAAAACTGCCAATGGGTTAGTAATTGATAATGCTAGTATATAATAGCAGATGACAAACAAGTACCCAATATGCTGACAGCAAGCCAAGTACTCCACAGACTCACCAGTCTGATAAAAATATTAGCATGTAATGGACTTTTCCATGCACCAGGCACCGTGCTAAACATCTTTACATGCACTACCTAATATTCTTTTCACAACAAACTTATGAAATAGAAACTACTATCGAGTATTTTAAAAATGAGAAAATTGAGATTTAGGTAAGTTAAATAATTAGTCTAAAGTCACATCATTGCTAGTAAGAGGTGGTGCTGAAATTTGAGCAGGCAGTCTGATCTTAACCACTCTTAGTATTCATCCCATTTTACAGAAGAGGTGCTTGAGGTGTGTAGAGTAAAATCAAATCTTGTCACTCTTCTGATCAAAGTCCTCTAGTGATTCTCATTTGAGTCAAAGTACAATCCAAACTTTCTACCATCATATAGATAACAGGACCTCCGTAATCTAGTTTCCCTTTCCTATGTTCCTACCCCCTACTCCTGGCTGGATCTGTGCCCTCATACCTGTGCTTTAACTGGTTCTTGAACACTCCAGGCGTTTGCCTGTCTCAGGGGCTTTGCATTTGCTGTTTCCTCTGCTGGGATTGCTTTTCTCCCAGATATCCACCTAGGTCACTCCCTCACCTCCTCAGATCCTTGGTTAGTGATCATCTTTTCAAAGGTGATGCTCGATTACTTTATTCCAACTTGCCTTAACATCTCTCATACCCCGAATGTTGGCACTCTATATTCCTCTTCCTTCATTCTCATGTTTTTCTTCAGGGTCTGTATTATATTTTTGTAACTTGTCTATTTATTAATGGCCACTTCTCCTCTCTCAAATATAAACTTCACCAAGGGCAGGTATTTTTCACTCTCTCTCTCTCTCTCTTTTTAAATTACAACCCCATCATTTAGAACAGAACGTCAAATACTAGTGGGAGCTTGATGAGTATTTGAATGAATAACAAAATCTTAAGAAACTCACCCAAGGTCACACAGTTAGTAATACGTAAAGCGAGGCTTCATTACGAATACAGAATTGAGTTTACCAAACTATCTTCCTCAAGTCTCTTCTTCTAAGTCTCATGCTCTTTTATTATAATAGGCTGGGCAAACATGAATCAATAAACCAAACAGGAAAAAGGCAGCATTTGTTACTGTCTCTTAAAGTGGGATACTTTAAAGTGAGATCAAATCAGAGGCCGGGTCAGGGAAAGGGGACACTGGTCTTTAACAGAAAGGGAGTTGACAAGTGATGAAGTAAGGAATGTGCTGATGTTTCTGGGCTGCATGGAGGGGCAAAGTGTGGGAAGGTCCTGGATGAAGTTGGTGTTGGGTTAATTAATTAGGGTGGGATGCCTGCACATTAAGGGGAGGAAGGAACTGAGGGGATTGATTTGGAGTAGAATGGAGTCTCAAGTAGCAGTTACAAAGGATTCTGGAGGCACAGGAAGGATGGGAGAAGTGTTGGGTACAGCTCAATTTGGCAAGTGGCCAAAGAAACATGTCAGATATTAGTGAAAACAGGCCACAGCTGCTGCACTTTACAAGCTAAATGGCAGGGCTTCCCTAACAACCCCCCTACCTTGCCCTATCCTATGTCCTATAATAGTTACTCTCTTCTCAAGACAGCCAGTCACAACTCAGCTCTCACTTGAGAGCCAAAAGAGAAGGCAAGGGGATGTTCCAGCTTTATTGCTAATGGAAAAGTGTGTACTGCATTAACGAAAATTCAAGTTCTCTTAAAGCTAAAAATTTGCTGTTAATGCATTGACGTCCCACCTCTTTGATTCCCAGGATAATTTAAACACAAGTGATTATTTTTCTTTAATTTTCTGCTTTCTAAGCATATGATTTCTAAGTTGTCTAAAATATTCGTTCTTCAACTTCTTTCCTCTTTAAAATGTATTTGAACACTTTGTATATTTGTATATTTCTTTCACTTACAAAAGAGATTCTAGATAATTCAGAGTAAAACATAAATATACACACACATATATACAGCATACATATTTTTATAACATACACATATGTATATATTATATAAAAATATGATTGTCATTGAACTGATTCTGACTCATGGCAACATGATGTGTGTCAGAGTCGAACTGTACTCCATAGGGATTTTTGAAAGTAATTTGCCAGTAGATACCTCTGGATGGACTTGAACTACAAACCTATCAGTTAGCAGGCGAGTGCACTAACTGTTTATATTACATGGAATCTCCGAGTAGTGCTAACAGTTAAGCACTCAGCTACAGAATCGACTCCAGGGCAGCTGTTTTTTGTTATACGTATATAAACTCTCCTTTTCACCTGAGCTCATATGACTTTCAAGTGCCTAGAAGTGTGCTTTGCACAGATTAGAACTTAATTTATATTAAATCAATCTTCTATATACTTATATATACATACAGATACACAGAAGTGTTTAAAGATGGAAAGAAGAAAAATATTTAAAGTAAATATATTGCTACTGAAAAACAAAGTTTGGTTGAACTGCTTGGGAGCACTCCCCCAACCCCGATCTCACCCTATCTCCCACCAACCCTAGAAAGCATAGATACTGGGTATCTATAGATACAATGCATAGATACAATGCATAGACCCTGGGAACACACAACCTGAGTTTGAATCCAGGCTCTGCCATTTACTAGCTGTGGAAATTGGTCTTATGCTCTAGTTTTTCAACCTGCATGTTCCTTAATTTTCCTCATCTGTAAAATGAGGGTAAAAAGAATGATTAATTTAAAGGGTTTTTGTAATGTTTAATTGAGTAAATATATATAAATATTTAGTACAGTGTTTGTTTTATAGCAAACACTCAATAAATGTCAAGTTTTATTATTGTCTACAGACAATTACAAAGACTTAAATAATTTTTGTGTGTATTTGTTGCCTTGTGTTGGCTGATCATTGGATTTTAAGTCCACAGGTTGTAGGAAACAGGTCTCTTAAACTATTTTGTATAGCACTTAGAAAAGAACCCATAGTAGTACTTCAGAAATACTTTTTGGCATGTTGAGGAAAAGATAATATGTTATCATTATATTTCCAACCAATTAATATTTCTTGTTATTGATGAAAGACATATTCTTTAAGATGTATATGGGACATGGAGAACTTCTATTTAGGGAAATCAAAGTCAGTATAAAATAAGGACAGGTTCACATTAAGAAAGTGAATTTTTTAAATCTATTCTCAAATTTATTCTGGGACACTGCTCAAATGATGTGTTGTGAGGTTTTTTTTTTTTTTTGACTAGCTCTCATTTGCATACTGAGATGCATTGGTAACATGACCTCCAACGATGACACATTATCTAGGATGGGGTGTTGATGGTTTATCTGCTAAGAATGAAAACTCAACTCTACACCACTGCACCACCCTCACAGTTGTTGTTATATTTGAGCCCACTGTTGCAGCCACAATCAGCTTGTTGGGGATCTTCCTCTTTTCCACTGACCCTCTATATTGCCAAACATGATGTCCATCCCCAGAGACTGATCCCTCCAGGTAGCATGTCCAAAGTCCATGAGACAAAGTTTCTCCATCCTTGCTTCCAAGGAGCATTTTGGCTGTACTTCTTCTAAGGCAGTTTAGTTTGTTCTTCTGAAGTCCATGTTAGTTTTAATATTCCTTTTCACTATCATAATTTGAAGCCACCAATTCGAAAGTGAGCAGAGAAGTAACAAAATCCCTACTCAAGGAATAGCCAGAAGTACTTGATGTTTCTGGTGAATGCAAGTGATCTATTGAAGTAAGGGTAAAGATTGCATAGCTGAAGCTGTCATGATATGTGGCTGAAAAAAGGATAAAGCCTAAAACAAGGCAATGACAATTAGAATGGAGAGTAGCGCTTTGCTTGACAAACATATTGAGACAACCAACCAGGCATGGTAAATGACAGATATGAAGGTTCAGGGGGCTAGGAATGGGAGAAGATGGGGCTTGGGTTTGAGATATGAACGGAGATAGGAAACACAGCACAAGTTTGTTTTTGTTTTTTTACTTTGCCTTTGTTTAACAATTGTATGTGTATATTGACAATCATTTGATAATCAATTGACAACTGATATCTTTTGAGCTTGAAGTATCACTGAAAAGTTAGAGAGAAATGCCCAGGGGCAGTGTTCTGGTTACCTAGTGCCATTCTGACAAGAAATATACCACAAATGGGATGGCCTTAACAAACAGGAGTTTATTCTTACAATTTGCAGGCTTTAAGAACAAGTCCAAAGTGCCAGGCTCTAGGGGCTGGGTGATAGTCCCTCAACCTTGGGGTCTAGCTCTGCCTCCTGCTCCCAGCCCGCTGGAGCTAGAGGTGTATCTTCACTCAGACAGCTGCTGGCTGCTGAGGCTCAGAAGCCCCAAGGTTGACAAGTAAAAAGGCATAGTCCCGATGTTACCAAACCACATGGCAGGCCATTAACTTAAGTCCATTGTAAGTCCCAAGATCGGCAGAGCATGGCAGGCTGCTGAGCAACGACACGAGTACATGCAGGGTCCAATTGTGCCATAGGCTAGAGATCATTCCCCACGCTTCTCCTTAAATACAGGAAGCAGACCACATCCCAAAGACAGCTACTCAGCTGCTTGTGGTACATCCCACCAAGGAGTTGATTGCCGGTCTCATCATGAGGAATAACTACCACCAGCTGCCCAGCCACTCAACCAGGCCCAGCCAAGTTGACACACAAACATAACTACCATGGGCAGTTTGAGTATTCTGTCACTGTGCAGTCATAGCTACCTTCTGTCCCACTGTGGCATTCAGGTCATCCCAGAACCCTCTTAACTGATATTTGCACTGGCCGTGCCTCTCATGGTTTCCCTTGCTCACTTCTCCCTCTTCTGCAGAACATTGCATACCTTCTTCAGAGCTTTTGTTTTTAGTGACAAACAACAGAAAAGACTAGTGCTAACTAGAATAAAAGGGGCCCTGGTAGCAATGGCACAGTGGTTAAGAGCTCAGCTGACAGCCAAAGGGTTGATGATTTGCATCCACCAACCACTCTGTGGCAGAAAGATGTGGCGGTTCTCTTCTGTAAAGATGACAGCGTTGGAAGCCCTAAGGGCAGCTCTACTCTGTCCTATAGGGTCACTATGAGTTGGAAGTGGCTCAATGGCAACAGGTTTGGTATTTTTGGTTTGAACTAGAAT
>NW_006922015.1:382991-387874 GCF_000298275.1 Orycteropus afer afer | reverse complement strand
TTGGGTTTCCCAGGAGGTATGAATATGGAAGTAGATTACCCAATCTTCCTTCCAAGGATTGGCTGATGGGTTTGAACTGCCAGCCTTCTGGTTAGCAGTCAAATGCCTTAGGCACTATGCCACCAGAGCTCCCTTTTATAAAATACTTATTTGTATATATTGTATTTTATTGCACATAGCCTTACAGCCTTTGCAAATTATTGTAAAGTCTTGGAGTCAACAATTTATTATTATGGCATTTAGTACAGAGTAGACTTCTGAGAAATAATTGCTGAATTGAAGAACTCCAAGAATAGGAAAATCTGTATTTTTCTGTAGACTTGACATTTGTTCCCATTGCTTAAGCCTTAAATAATGGATTTGAGAAAGTGAGTTTGTCAGAAATTGTCAACTATCTACTGGTATCCAGTCTCTTCTTCTGCTTTAGTGAAAAGCCTATAGCCAGGCAAATGCCCAGACTTCACTTCCCATTCTCCCTTAGCTTTTGAATGGAAGTGACTTGTGTCACATCTGGGCTGGGGCATTTAAGAAGTGTGTGGGTATATGGTCCTCTAAGCTCTAGTTCAGCTCCTGTCAGCTGGATACAGATGATGATGCTTCTCTTAGAGGACCGCAGAGCCACAGGATGGATGGAGGAGAGAGGATGAGGAGAATGAACACCAGCACTGGACTGTTGCTTGAATGAATGAGAAATACATTTCTATTCCTTTCATGTAACTGAAATTTTCAGGCTTATTTGTTACAGCAATTTTGTTATCCTAACAAGTACAGTTTTAAATTTAGTTATTTATTTACTGAAAGAAATTGATGATTCAACTAACAAAATATTAATTGTGTTTAAAGTAGAAATGCTGTACTATATAAGTATGAAGAAACAGAGGAGATTATAATAGCTTTTGAGGAAGGGAATCCTTTTAGAAAAATTGTGGTGCAGTGAATTGCCTGGTATGACCCTTCTAGCTATGGTTTTTGTGATTCCCACCAAATGACTGCATAAGACTGTGCAAATATGTGCTTGTGGCTCACCAAGGGGATCGGATAGCTTGTTAACAGTGTAAATAAGGTGATGTTACATTTGTGGGGATGAGGCCGTGCAAATAAGATGTATGGAACACTAATGTGGGGATTGATCAATTTGCTCTTTCACTAGGCTTAAAATGAGCCATCCCAGAGGTGGAAAGTGGGGATCTCTCTACCATCAAGGAAGAAGAGCTAGTAGTGGAGCACATCCTTTGGACCTGAGATCCCTGCACTAAACCTCCTCCATCCAGGAGACAAGAGGGCTATGACATTGTAGATGGTGAAAAGCGGCAGCAAAGAAATGGTGGCAGCAGAGGCAGAACCAAGAGATTGGCATGAGACAGAATGGTGGGCTTCCTGGCCCACAGAAAGAGACTGCTTAGTGTCTGAGCACAAGCTTTGCTAGCAGAGTGGGGTGCCTCTTGTGGCACCTAACTGCCAAGCAGGACAGAGGCCAAGGAGCTACAGGGCTGAGAGGCCAAGGCCAGAGAAAAGCATATCTGCAGCATGACTGAGAAGAAGCTGTCCTGATTGAAGAATTGAATCCTGAGATGTTTCTGATCCTGATTATTTCCCTAATTAACCTGCTACTTTCCTAATAAACATCATAATCATGAGCATTGTCTGAGTTCTATGTGGCCATTGCAATACATTAGCGAAAGCAGAGAAGTAGAGAGTGCTATGGGAGGGATGGTTGATGTCAGAATTGGTGAGAAGATTGGAGAGTGGAGGCATGTCTGACCTCTGCTTCATAGCAGTCAGCCTTGGGTTGATGTTGATCTTGATTCTTGCCTTGTGAAGTTAAAGGAGGCCAGACACCAACCTCATGCTGTTTTTACAGAGGGACATATACACATGTCAGAGATACATCTTAACTAAGATCTGGATCTCTGGTGCCCTAACGTGGTCTGAGTTCAAGTCCAGATATTACCACTCAAGTAGCTCTATGGTTTCTGGAGCTTGAGGATTAGTTTTCTCATTATCAGATGAAGGATGTTAGACTACTGCTACTTCTAAAGAAGTTTAATTTAGGGAAGAGATAATGTTTTTGAAGTAAGAGTTTCTGTAGATTCTTGGCCAATTTGAGAATGTAATTTGTTTTTAATTAGCTTTATTCTATTATAGTTTGCCTACTGACATATATAGTTAAGGTTTTGTGAATTGTAAGCAGAACTGCACTAGAGTTCCTGATAAAATATTACTGAAGTTCCTGTTTTTGTGTCATCTCTTGCTTTTGAAAAGTTAACAGTACATTGAATAAATATTTTATTTGTGTATTTAATAGTATCCTGAATACATATATTTATTTGTATTTAGTTGTTAATTGCTGTCAAGTTGTTCTGACTTATAGCAACTTTACGTGTAAGAGAAGAAAATACTGCCTGGTCCTATGCCATCCTTACAATCATTGCTATACCTGAGCCCACCATTGCAGCCATTGTATTTCATCTCCTTGGAGGTCTTCCCCTTTTTCACTGACTCTCTACAAAATTTGATATCTTTCTCCAGGGCCTGGTTCCTTCTGATAACATGACTGAAATGTGAGAGATGAAGCCTGGCCATTTGTGTTGATAGCATACTGAGTAAATTTAATAATGTACTGGAGCACATTAAATCAATGTATTGTGATGGTTCATTGTATGTCAACTTGGTTGGGCTATGGCACCCAGTTTAGTCAAATATTAGTCTAGGTACCTCTCTGAAGTTATTATGTTGGTGTGATAATTATTTATAATCAGCTGACTCTAACTAACTAAAGGAGATCACTCTCAATAATGTGGGTGGACTTCATCTAATCAGCTGAATGTGCTAAGAGCAAGAAGAGATCTAAGGGAGGAAGATTCTGATGGAGTTTCCAGTCTATCATACGACCTACTGATTTCTGACACGAGATCATCAGAGTTTCTTGTCTGGTGCCTGGCTATGGATTCTGGACTTGCCAGCCCCCACAATTATGTGAGCCAATTCCATAATACTTATCTCTGTCTCTAAAAATATGTGTCTGTATATTTTTCCTGTTCTGTTTCTCTGGAGAACCCTAATAGATGTATTTTCCCCATGTCTGGGTCTAGGTCATAGTGTCTCAACTATAAAATGGGTAAGCTGTTCACTAAGGTATTTCTAAAAACTGAGAAGTATTCTTGTAAGAGGAAGTTCAAGGAAATGGAAGCATTAGGGAAAGAAGAGGTGGATAAGCTGGTCTACCCATGACTACCCAGGTTGGGAGCCTTAGTATTCACAGGATAATTGCTTTTTACTCAACAGCATTTGGATTTTCTCTTCACTCTCAGTTCTCTCTGAAGCTTCCCTGTTCCACTACACATGCTTTCTTTCTAGAAGATACCTTGACTCCAGGACACAGGCCCTGGTATGTCTTTTTTTCACCAGGTAGCTAGGTATTGAGGTGGTCCAACAGTCTGACTGTGCAATGTCTCACTTCTCCAGGAAGTGCTGCCTGTCACAGTGCTTGGTTTGACCTGAAAATCTCTTTGGGTCTAGGATTCAGATTATGAAATAAATTATTTCCATAACCAGTCACTTCTTAAATGTGTGTGTATTTTATCTATCCAGCTTATTTAAAATCCTTATATACCCTTACAATAGTTAGCAGTTTTCATATAAACAAAATAGCTTCTGGGGCTCTGAAGTTCATAATTACAGAGCGAAATATTTGTTTCAAGATATAGACTCTTCAGAATAAGATTCCTACTTCTTAAGAACTATAGTCATCCTTGCTTGAGAATTTGTTGCTGCTGACTAAGTGTTTCGCTTGACTCTGCCAGCATCCATCTATCTTTGCCCATTTTTTAAAAAAGGGTATGGTAGTCCCTTCTTATCCTGGGGATACGTTGCAAGACCTCCAGTGAATGCCTGAAATTGTGGTTAGTACCAAACCCAATATATACTATGTTTTTTCTTCCCCTGTAGATATATAGGGCAGCTTCCCAAGGTGCCCAGGGCAGGCAACTCTAACCCCCTGGGACTTGGTGAGGTGCAGTGCTTCAGCGTGCCCAGCTGTGTTCCTGAATCATGCCCAGTGGAGTAGGAGGAAGCTGGCTACAGAATGGAGCAGGATGGTGAGAGATTTGGTACTCAGAGACACTTGCAATTTAAATACTTTTGGACTGTAGTTGACGTGAATAACTGAAACTGTGGGAAGCAAAACCGCAGGTAAGGGAGACTAGTGGTATTTATGTTTAATGTGTTACAAATGAAGCATTTTCCTTTTTCTTGCAGTTGGCAGCTGAGCGGGAAGTCCTGGCATTATGATAACATTACCCATCATACTGGCAGCATCTGGTGGCCCTTTCTCCTCTCCTGCTGCCAACTCAGTTAATATGTATAAAATGGAATGTGCAGGTATCCAAGGCTCCTTAAACACACAGTACAAAGTGGAGAAGGATAAAAAAGAGTCAAAGTCTATGCAGTATCTTCCCAGAGAAGCTTAAAGGTGAAAAAGTCAATATATTCTTGTTTATGCTTAATTTTTTTTAAATGAAAGAAGACACTGTTATTATGTTCTGTGTGTCCAAGTGTTAACAGGATGAGAAATTTTTGTTCACATTCTCTTGTAACCTTGAACTGAGAATGTTGAAGTTCTTGCCTTTCTTTTTCATTGCATCCCACAGAAAGGTTATTCCAAATTCACTTGGCAATATTCAGACAAGCTATTTCCTAATCCTCAAAATAACTTTTGTTTTGAGTGTTTCCCAAAAGTCTTAAAATATGTTCATGAGCTGTATATATACTTCATTTACTAAGCTTTTGGATTAAAAATCCTTGAAGGAAAAATAAAACTAGAAGAATAAAGAGATAATAGGCTTTTAAATATTATAAATCTAGATGAATCTTTATAAATATTA
>NW_006922015.1:372985-381961 GCF_000298275.1 Orycteropus afer afer | reverse complement strand
CATTTGTGAGGACTTGAAAGAAGTCAGCATGTCAGGAGCACAGAGAACAAGAGGGGAAGTGTCTCATGAGATAGACTGGACCTGGATCATGAAGAATCTAAACAGTTGCCAAGGATTTTGGTCTTTGTGCCAAGGCCAAAGTAAGTTCTTCAGTTATTTTAAGCAAAGAGGTGACAAGACCATATGGGCATTAAAAAAGTTAATAAGTTAATCTTGCTGTGATTAATTAGAGGAGGTGTAAATTAGAGGGGGAGACAAGCACAAATGAGAGAAGACCAGATAGAGGACTTTAAAAATAATTTAGGAGAGAACTGATAGTAGTGGTGGAGAGAGAGAGAGAGAGAGAGAGAGAGAGAGAGAGAGAGAAATGGATAGGTTCGAGGGACTTTCAGAAGATAAAATCATTAAGAAAGTCCCTGGAGTTCTCATTTAATGAACCTTAGAAGCATAGGCAAGAAGCTAAGTTGATGAGGTACCTCATCATTTTTGAGAGGCAGATGGTGTTTATGTGACATCAGCAGAGGTGGCTGCTGAGGAAGGTAGACAAGTAATTGGCCATCATGTGGTAAAAGTCACAGTCAGAAACAGGAAAGCCAAAGTTATGGCAAGATAGCGGCCAAGCTAAGGTCGGCGGCAACAGCTGGGAGTTCTCTTGGGAAGGCTTGCTGAATGAAGCAACAAAGCCTGACATTCAATTCTAGTTATATATAGGGTGGCTCTTGATTTCCCAGGCAGCTCTGCTCATGCCACAAAGTAACTCAAGAAAGGAAACTCTGCCAAATTACTTCACTTACCTTTGTTGCTGTTCGATGTGTTCTCGAAACACCTCGCTCCATCTCGTGAACAACACAATAGTCAAGGCTCCATTAACTGGAACTTGGTATGCTACAAACATCTTTGAATGAGGAATCAGAAGATCTGAGGCTAAATGCTGACTGAACTTGTAAATGTGGTTCATACAATCTCCTACCTTGCAGGGTTGTTGTGAAGATTAGATGTGTAACAGATGTTCCATAAGTGGTAGGGGTGAAAATAATAAATATCATTTTTGATGATTAAGATATCCTTTACCCTTATCTCTTTCTTTTACATAGATTCTCTTCAGAGATTTCTTTTTTTTTCACACCCATAGCTTCAACTATATCTGTATTTGACAAATGTTACACATTTTTTAGTGACAGACACTGCATTAGGTGACAAAGAGTGAAGAAGACCATGTCTTCACAGAGCTTATGCTCTAAAAGAGGAAGTCGAGGTCTACCTTGTGGCAGTGGCTGCTTGCTGTTCATCAATTTTCCATGTCTTTTTTCTTGGACTCATGTTAGACGACATGTCCCCCCCCCCCAGCCTCCTTTGTAGTTAGGTGTGGTCATGTGACTCACTAATGAAATGTGAGCAGAAGTGATATGTGTCTCACTTTTTCAAACTTTTCTTCTACTATTCTTACCTATATTTATCAGTGGGAACAATTTTGGCCTTTTGGGAGGGAACATTTATTGTTTTACCATAAGCACAGAATATTTAGTCACTCTGAGCACATTCACTTAATGCCAGGAGAAGTCTCCAGTCATTGTGACAACAATGTGACGTGAAAACAAATTTTGAAGAGTGGGCAGGACTGCCCCTGGTTGAGAACTATTATGTCTACACTGCAATTGAAAAACATTATGTTTATCGAGTGACTGCACAACTCTGTTCCTTTCTTAAACTCATACAACAACTCTCTGAACAAGGTGTTACTTTTCTGATTTTATGGATGAGAAAATTCTGGTTCAAGGAAGCAAGAAGACTTACCCAAGGGTACATAGCTAGTGACAGAAAGGGAGCTGCATCAAATTGTGTACTTCATCCAAACTGGGCTACTTGCTATTCCCTATTACACCCTGTTCAGTGCTGTGTTTTCTCATTCTGTTTATTCTACTAAGAATATCTTAAGTTTCTTTCTACAAAGTTCTTGCCTTTGCTTCAAGAATAGGGTTAAGCACCATCCTCTACATCAATTCTCTGACCATACTAACTAGGGCTCACTTCTGGATCACAGTGGTGCTTTGTTCTGCTGGCTAGCCCTGTCACAGCCTGCCTTGGACCACCTTTTGTGCACATACCTTTTCTCCTATATTGGTTATCTGTTCCCTAAGGACAGGACTGTATTTCTTTTACTGTTGCCGATAATGTCTAACACATTTCTTTGTATGTGGCCATATGTGCCAATTACATGTGAAAATATAAATATAAAAGAGGACTATTGATGTAGTATAGTGTAAAGAACATGAACTTTAGAGTCATTTTTATATCTGGGATATATAAATGCTTTTAACTGAGTAATGCTAACACTGTTTATTTCTTTCCTGGTCCCAATTTCATGTTTCTGGCAGAAGAAAACAGGCTCACTTGCTCACCTGGACAAGCTATCTATTCCTGAGCTAATTAGGTATGACCAACAGGGTAGGACCACAAGGTGTACCTGTGGCTGAGAGCCCACAGAAGACTGTAGGGAAGATATTCCACTAGATGCTGATGATAAAGATTCATATCCATTGCTAGGATTAAATGGGACATAGGGAAAGGCTCATCGTGTGTAACTTGAAAGCAAGCTTGTTGTTTTTGTTGTTGTTTGCCGTCGAGTCGGCCCCGACTCATAGTGACCCCTCCTTGGGTTTCTGAGGCAGTATCACTACGGAAGTAGGATTGCCCAACCTTCCTTCCGAGGAGTGGCTGGTGGGTTTGAACTGCCAGCCTTCTGGTGAGTAGTCAAGTGCCTTAGGCACTGTGCTACCAGAGCTCCTAGAGCAAGCTAGGCTAGACTAATGTTTAAATCCTGGGATTTCAAGAAGGCTGCTTATGTTCCACTTTCCAATTTGTTGCACATTTGTTGTAGTTGCTGTTAGGTGCCATCGAGTTCGTTCTGACTCACAGTGACCTTATGCACAACAGAAGGAAACTCTGCCCAGTCCTGCACCAGCCTCTCATTGTTGCTGTGTTTGAGCCCATTGTTGCACCCACTGTGCTAACCCATCTCATTGAGGGTCTTCTTTTTTGATGACCTTCTACTTTACCAAGCATTATGCCTTTCTTCAGGGATAGGTCCCTCCTGATAACATGTCCAAAGAACATGAGACAAAGTTTTGCCATCCTCACTTCTAAGGAGCATCTAGCTGTATTTCTTCTAAGACAGATTTGTTTGTTCTTCTGGTCAAAAAACCAAACTAAAGTCATTGCTGTTGAGTTGGATCAGACTCATAGAAACCCCTCTTTGGGTTTCACAGGTGGTATCACTACAGAAGTAGATTGCCCAACCTTCCTTCTGAGGAGTGGTTGGTGGGTTTGAACCACCAGCCTTCTGGTTAGCAGTCAGATGCCTTAGGCACTACACCACCAGAGCTCCCGTTCTTCTGGCACTCACTGCCATCCAGTCTAATCTGACTCATAGCAACCCCTCCTTGGGTTTCTTAGGTGGTATCACTACAGAAGTAGATTGCCTAATCTTCCTTCTGAGGAGTGGCTGGTGGGTTTGAACTGTCAACTTTCTGATTAGCAGTCAAGTATATTCAATATTCTTTGCCAACACCATAATTGAAAGTTATCAGTTTTTCTTTAGTCTTCCTTACTCATTGTCCAGTTTTGACATGCATATGAGGTGACTGAAAATAGCATGGCTTGGATCAGGTGCACTTTAGTCCTCAAAGTGACATCTTGCTTTTGAACACTTTAAAGAAGTCTTTTGCAGAGATTTGCCCATTGCAAGACATCATTTGATTTTTTAATTGCTGCTTTCCTGGACAGTGATTGTGGACTCAAGGAAAGTGAGATCCTTGACAACTTCAGTCTTTCCTCCATTTATCATAATGTTGACATTGCTTTTGATCTTTTTGTGAGGATTTTTGTTTTCTCTACATAATCCGTTCCGAAGGCTGTAGTCTTTAATCTTCTTCAGGAAGTGCTTCAAGACCTCTCCCTTGAAGAAACAAGGTGTGTTATCTGCACATCCTGATTGTTAATGAGTCTTCTTCCAGTTTAGTGCCACATTCTTCTTCATATAGTCCAGCTACTTGCATTATCTGCTCAGCATACAGACTGAATAATTATGGTGAAAAGATACCAACCCTGATGCACATCTTTCTGATTTTAAATCACACAGCATCCTCTTATTCTGTTTGCACAACTGCCTCTTGGTCTGTGTACAGGTTCCACATTAGCACAATTAAGTGTTCTGAAATTCCCATTCTTCCCAATGTTATCTATAATTTGTTATGATCTACATAGCTGAATGCCTTTGTACATTTATAGTATTATGTCAGACTGCATTAGAGTGAGGAAGACATGTCATTTGGATACAGAGGAACCATATCTTATCTTCTCAGTGATATCTAAGTTAATTATCTTCTTGGAGCCTCTGTTAACATATTTATCAAATAAGGAAATTCCCAACTCATAATGTTGTAGTGAATGACAAATGAGGTCATGTTTGTGAAAACACTTCATAAAATGTTGAGCACACATTACTTTTATCTTTTGGAAATAATTTATTAACTCATTCCACAGTCTTCCTAATTTCTATAATTCAGAAATGCATGCATTTAATGAGTTTATGGAGCATTTTGAACTCATGATCTGATATGGATCTAAATGTACAGATTCATTTTAACACACACAGAATTAGTTTCTCTGGAACTACAAGACTCCTCCAACAACATCTTCATCAAACCAAATGACTGATTGTTTTACTGAAGAGATGGCTAGTTAGGGATATAATGGAACATCATTCAACAATATCTTTAAAACCTCAGAATTCTAAATTCTAAATTAAACAATGTTCATGAGCCATGCTGTGCAAAGAATTGTGTCTTAGGAAGAAAGAAGCATGCTTACATAGCTTTCTTCTCACAGATAGAACTAGGGGACCAAGAGATCTAGGTCTGCAGGTCCAGTCTCAGGCCCACCCTGAACACTGAGCTGGCCCTCACCCCAACCTACTACACATACCCTAGCAGTGAGTTGCATGACTTTCACTTCAGAGGAGAATTTCTGTCATGTTAAACACAGAGATGAAGAAGACATACTTTATTTCTTAGTTTTTTTATTCAGAAGACATTTTTTAGCAAAGTGTAGTGTGGTTTAAAATGAAAATAGCTACTTCATCTTGTTTATAATTCATAAAACTCTGTGCTATACAAACTATTATTCTTTATTATTACTCATCTCCTTACTTTCTCTTTGCAACTGTGCTCATACAAAGCTCGGGACAGCTTGGTTACATAAAGAAGATAACAAATTTGATGAAGAAACTCAGAAATGGAAAACTGACAAATAGAATAAACAAGTTTATCATATTTCCAAAGGGAGAACATGGGGCATTTGCCAAGGGGACTGTAGGATTTGCTAACTTCAGAGTATGTGAGTGTACAAAATAGCTTCTAGGAATTTTGGTCATTTCCTCATATAATACTGCTAAGTTATGGAGGCATCATACCAGTAAACAAAACATTTACAAACAACTCAGAACCCATTTATGGGTCTTTGGTTTTATTCACTATCTTCCATTTGTTCCTTATTCCCTAATGGAAGACCATCATATCTGTTTATTATTTAAATCAGGCAAATTTCCTCTAAAAGACTGTGTTCTCACATATTTTCATTGATTTAATGGACCCAACTTAGTTTTAATGCTGCCAAAACTAAGTACAAATAACAGGATGTAAAAGATATTAATCACATTGCCCCCTACTTCTTAGACTTACTTGGCTGAATAACTCTATGGGTAAAAACTTATTTTGATTCTAACTAAATAAAATGTAGTAAGTGTTGCATCACAATTATTTGGGGGCACTGAATGGCTGACAAAGCATAGTGTTGTTGTTCATTGCCATCTAGTTGGCTCCAACAATACATAGTACTGGAGTTTAATCAGCTCTCTCTGGAGTTCTTTAAAGTGTTTCTTTTTTTTACATTAATGTCAACAGCTGGAATTGAATCATGGTATGCCTCATTAGTGAGACTTCTCTGATAAATGCAAAATGAAAAATATGAAAAAGAAAAACATAATACACATAGTATTAACATAGTGTTAAAATCCAAACCAGCAAACCCACTCCCATGGAGACAATTCCAACTCATAGCAACCCCATAGGACAGAGTAGAACTGCCCCATAGTATTTCCAAGGTTACAAATCTTTATGGAAGCAGACTGCCACATCTTTTCCTTAGGAATGGCTGGTGGGTTCATACCACCAGTCTTTCAATTGGCAGGTGATTGCTTTAAGCAGTGTGCCTCCAAGCCTCCTTAGCATTAATAGAAAGGAGATTACTTTGTCTACTTCACATCCCTAGTCAGCTTCACTTAGAAAGAAAGGAATACTCTTTCTGCAGAAAGTTTATTTGGCTCATCGCACTGCTGCTTTGGACATATAATATGATCCTTTTCTCAAAAGGTTTCAAGTTCATTATTCATATCATCAGTGTGCCTTTTCATAACCTTGGGAGAAGCAAGCAAATGTTTTATGCAAATAATACAAATGAGTAAATTGAGGCCTATGATTACACAAAGCACATCTTAAGTTTGAACAATAATTTAATAGATTTTCCAAAAAACCTTTTTTTTTTTCTTTTTGGTTTTTATTTTTAAGAAGTCAGTCTGTGTCCAGGATTGGCTATGAGCAATGGAAAGAAGTAGGGAAAGTGATCTTAATGAGACCTATCACATTTCCCTGGTGTATTTCATTTCCTCATCTCAGAGAAGGCGAATTTATATCATCTCCTCTGTCACCAAATTTTCAACTCCACCTTCCTATTCTTAGCTATCAGCTGGTGACCTCACTTACCATTTTGCTGAGAAAATAGAAGCATTCAGAAGAGAATGACCTCAGGCCACTGATCCCATCCTTGTTCCCCTTCTCCTGCAAATATCATTCCTTTCTCCTGCATCACCATGTTATCTCTCCAAACTGGATTATTCCCATCAGGCTTCAAGTATAATAGCCTCTGTCTTAAATTAAAAAAAAAGAAAAGAAAAGAAAAGAAAAAAACCCTTCCCATGGTCCCACACCCACCTCTAGCCCATTTCTACACTTTTTAAATAAAATTCCTAGGATGAGTTGTGTATACTCATTATATACATATTTTGAATTCATTCAAATCAGATTTTCATCTCCACTGCTTCACAGAAAGAGTCCTTGGGTGGTACAATCAATTCACCAAGCTATTGACAGAAATGTTAGAGGTTTCAATGTACCCAGAGGTGCTTTGGAAGGAAAGCCTGGCAATCTCCTTCTGAAAAGTGAGTCACTGAAAACTCTATACAGGCCACAGTCTCACTGTGACACACAGGAGGTTGTCATGAGTTGGAACTGAGTAAACTGGTTTACTCTACAGAAATAGCTCTTGTCAATGGAACCACTGGCCTACTACTTGTCAAGCCAATGGGAGCTTCTCTGTCTCCACCTTGCCTGCACTCTCAGCAGTATTTGGCACTGCTGATCATCTCCTCCCTGACACACTTCATTTCTTTAGCACCCCAGAGTTCACTCTCTTGCTATTTCTTACTCACTGACTGCTTCTTCCCTCTGCTAGTTCCTCTTTCCCAGCTTGACCTATAAATGTTGGCATACCCCAGGTCTCAGGATTCATCATTCTTTTTCCTTCTATTTACACAGTTTTCCTAGCTGACCTTATTCTGTGTAATAGTTTTAAACATTTTCAAGATACTCCTGTATATTTTTCAGTCACAACTCCCCCCTGAAATTTAGAATTGTATATGGTTATCCTACATCTGCAGTTGGGTGTCTAATAACATGACTAAAACAGAAGTCTTGATATTCCTACCCAAAAGAGATCCTACCGCAAGTTTTGTTAAAGGATTAAAAGACATTACATTTTACTCAGGTGTTCAAACAAGGAGTCATAACTTATTTCTTTCTCCCTCATCCTCCACATTCATTCCATTAGCAAGTTATATTAGATCTGTATTCCTAATATATCTTTTAATTTTTTTTTTATTGTTCATTGGGTGCAAACTTACAACCAAATTTGTTTTACATTTAACAGTTCATGCACATTTGATTTCATGCCCTGATTACCATCACCAACCTAAGAAACTCTCCTCCCTTCCTCTCCCTGGGAATACCCTCTCCCTGTGACCTTCTTATGTATGCATTCCTGTCTGTCCAGCTTTCCCTCTATGTGAATGCTGCCCCTCTAGTGTCTCATGGCTGGTTGATCTAAGGGGTTTGTCTCCCTAGAGCAGGTGGGTACATCACCCTGGGTTAAGTGTTCTGCATGTAGATCTTTCTGCTGTTGGGCTGAGAGCCAATCCATGGAAATTAGTCCATTTCTAGACCCAAAGGGTAATCTGGGGCCATAGTGTCAGGGGTTCAATTAGGCTTTATCTGACCAGTAATTCTGGTCATTTTTGTGCTTTTGAATTTTGGTTGACATTTTTCCTCCCACTCCATCCAGGATCTCCAGTTTTGATCCCTTTCTGAGTGGTTGGCATTGGTAGCCAGGCAACATCTAGTTCTGATCTCAGGGTCATGAAGGCTGAAAAACTGATCATCTCTCATTATTGTTATTGTTTCCACTCTTTCTGGAAGAAGCCGCCATTACGCCACACCTGAACTACCATCATAGCCTCTTAACTGGGTGTCCTACTTCCTCTGCTACCCTTACAATCAATGTCCCAGTGCGTTGGGAATAAAATCCTACATTATCCTGCCCTTGCATAAATCTTCTATCACTTTCTGCCCAACACTTTCCACCTTTAGTACACTCCTCTTCTTGATATTCTTCAAGAAATCTGTATTTTTTCTTGCTTTGGGGTCTCTATACATCTATTCCCTCTGTGTAGAATGCTCTTCTCCCATGCTGTTGAATAGCCCACTCCTCCACATAATTCAGGTTTCTGCTCACCTCTTCAAAGAGAGCTTTCCTGACTGCATTATCCAAAAAACCACCAACCTCTACCCTGTCACTCTCTCTTTTTGG
>NW_006922015.1:370623-371530 GCF_000298275.1 Orycteropus afer afer | reverse complement strand
ATTCACTTTCTGTACTTTGTATTATGAAAGCAATCTAAAATCTTAGAATAATATGAAAATAATGAGTTCTACATTGCAAGTGTCCCTGAAGATTTTTCCATCTCATCTCTTGCAAATCTGAAAATCTATTAAATCTTCTAAATACAATGATAGCATGTTTCATAGGTGCCAAGAAATTACATTATGGGCCAAGTTGTAATGTGTGACAGAAACATGACCTAAAACCACATCTCTTAATTCCCAGTCTGGGACAGACCACAGATGTCATTGTGTGTCCTCAACACTTAATATTGAAGAAGACGCATCCTTGTTTATTTCATGAGATCACTTGAACCTGTCACAGTACAATTAATAGTGGCTGTGGCCAAAAATTGTTTTTCTAACAAAAAAATTGTGGGAGACAGTATAGTTTCTCAAACTTCTAACAAAACCTCAAGTTCTAGTCTCAATTTAGTCATACTTCTGTTTTATGACATTTCTCATAATATCTCAACAATTGTACTAGTATGTGTAGTTATTGAGTCTGAAAGCCTTCACTTATGAAACCAGTTGCAACTTCATTGGTATCAGAGTAGAACTGTGCTCCACAGGGTTTTCAATGGCTGATTTTTTTCGAAGTGGATTGGCAAGTGTTTCTTTCAAGGAGCGTCTGGGTGGAGTTAAATCTCCAAGCTTTAGGTTAGCAGTCAAGCATGTTACCTGTTCGTACCACCCAGCATTTCCTGACTTATGAAGGCCAGCAATAATTAGGAAAACATTGTGAATGTCTTCCTTTATAACTGGTTAAAGCAAAAGAATGACCTCAATATGGATAAAATTATTGTGACTAATTGAAGAGAGAATAAGAAGCCACCATTCTTTGAGTCTCAGTCTTTTCACAGTGAGTGGACCAGAAAAAGAACAGATA
>NW_006922015.1:369252-370236 GCF_000298275.1 Orycteropus afer afer | reverse complement strand
TGCCCGGTCCTGTGTCGGCCCCACTGTTGCTGCCACTGTGTCAATCCCTCTCATTGAGGGCCTTCCCCTCTTTCGTTGACCCTCCACTTTACCAAGCATGATATCCTTCTCCAGAGAATGGTCTCTTCTTATAACATGACCAAAGTAGGTGAGAAGAAGTCTGGCCATTTTCGCTTCCAAGGAGCATTCTGGCTACACTTCCTCCAGCACAGATTTGTTAGTTCTTTTAGCAGTCCGTGGTACTTTCAGCGTTCTTTGCCAACACCACAACTCAAAAGCATCGACTCTTCTCAGTCTTCCTTATTCATCATCTAGCTTTCAGTTGCATATGAAGTAATTGAAAATACCATGGCTTGTGTCAGGTGCACCTTAGTCTCAAGGGGATACCTTTGCTCTTTAGCACTTGAAAGAGGTCTTTTGCAGCAGATTTGCCCAATGCAATGTGTCATCTGTTATCTTGACTGCTGCTTCCACTGGTGTTGATCGTTGAACCAAGTAATATGAAGTCTTTGACAACTTCAATCTTTTCCCCATTTATCATGATGCTGCTTATTGGTCCAGTTGTGAGGATTTTTGTTTTCTGTATATTGGGGTGTATCAGTCTTTCTAGCATTTGATATTACTTTAAAAATAAGATACTAGAGGTTTACCAGAATTCTGCCTGTTTGGCAACCCTGAACTGCAATTTTTCCCTCACTCTGTGAATGTGTTAAAGCCTTTGTGCAGATGCTCTGGTGGCCTCATTTCAGAGTTTCTGAATGTAAATGTTACACTCAACTCTTTGAATTTCTTACTTCTTTTGGATCATGGAGAGAGAACTAGTAAAATAGAAGGAAGATTTGAAGAAATTAACCAAGATGCAATCAAGAAAAAAATTTTCATAGAAAATATAAATTTTGATTTAGATTCTTAGAACAAAGAGGGGAAGATATGATAGATGTCTCCTTAGAGTTCCAGAAATGGAGAGAATGGCAGAAAGGCAAT
>NW_006922015.1:365589-368633 GCF_000298275.1 Orycteropus afer afer | reverse complement strand
TATATATATACACATGTATATCACGTATATGTATATTATATATAGACTAAACCAAAGACACACACACACACACAGAATATATATATATATATATATATATATATATATGTAAATCAGTCAAAATAGTCTTTTTAATATGCACAAGTTAAAAGACATAAAGAGTATTGCTCCATGATGATAAAAATGTAATTTATGAAATGTGTTTGATTTATCAAATGTTTTAATACAGCCTCAAATTGTATAAGACACAATGGACAGCTCTGCAATGATAGTGGGATGACTTATAAATGTCTCAGTAACTGATGAGCCAAGCAACAAAAACTTTTATAAGCATATGAAAAATTGGGCTAACATCCTTGACAAGATAGAAGAGGAATAATGTCAAATCAGGGAATACATGTTATTCTCAATCACACATGAACAATTCTCAAAACTGATTTCATCCTGACCCACAATTTCATAACATTTTTATTATCCTGACCATATGCTAGTAGGTTAGAAACCAATAATACATGGGTATGTAGAAAAATCCATATCTTTATGGATATGGAGTTATTTAAACTCTTAGAAAGGTGAATAACAGCAAACACATTATGTGTTCTAATTTGTGAGATACAACTGAAACATACTTTATGGTGAATTTATGGCTCTAAATGCTTATATTAGAGAAGAAGAAAGCAGAAAATAAACGAGCTAAGCAATTTAAGAAGTTAGAACAACAAAATAAACACAAAGAAAGTAGAAGGAAGGAAACTATAAAGATAAGAGTGAAAGTTAATCAAATGGAAAACAAATACACAGTAGAGAGAATCAACTAAGGCAAAAGTTCATTTTTGGAAAAACTAATAAAATAGACATTTTTAGACTCTAAGAAAAGATGAAACAGTACAAATAAACAATACTAGAAGTAAAAGAAGACAACTATAGATATCTAGATACTAAAATGTTTAGAGAAAATTATGAATTTTTTTTCAAAACATAAAAATTTAGATCAAAAGGATTTTTTTAAAAAACAAAAGTATAACATAATAACTCTCAAGAAGAAATAAAACACTTAATTTTCTTTTACCCATGGAATGCATTTGATCAAGTTTAGAAATTTGCTCACAAAAAGCCAAGTCTAGACAATTTCACAGGTAATTGACATCAGAGCCAAGAAACACATAATTTCACGTTTACACCATTTTTTGCCCTGCAGCATCAAAAGGAAGAAAACTTTCAACCATTTTCATAAATCTAGTACATTCTTGCTACCTAATAAGATAAGGAAAGTATTAGAAATATTAGAAAGTAGTAGAAGTGTTAGAAAATATTAGAAATTATGGGCTAATCTCATTTATGATCACAGATGGAAAATCTTAAATAAAATGTCAAACTGAATCAAACATTAGATTGAGTTTAAACTGGATCTTCTCCAGAATAAAGGTTGAGTTCATATGAAAGTGTCTCTTAATTTAATTGCTCACATTAGGAGATGAAAGTAGAAAAGCAGTGACAAAAGACTAATGACAATGGAAAATACCTCTCAACACACTGGGACTAGATGGTGTCTTTGTTCGGATTCTCTTAGCAGCAGACAGAGATGCCACTGAAGTACTATATTTGGAAGGTGATCTCAGGAAACATGGGTGAACTTCATCCAACACAAGGTTGAACAGTATATATACATATATACGGTGCACTTTATAAAAACTTTACAAATAGGCAAAGCAGTACCATACACTGCTTATTGTTGTTGTCATGTGCCGTCGAGTTGGACTGAACTCATAGCGACCCCTCCTTGGGTTCCCGAGGCAGTATCACTAGGGAAGTAGATTGCCCAACCTTCCTTCTGAGGAGTGGCTGGTGGGTTTGAACTGCCAGCCTTCTGGTTAGCAGTCAAGTGCCTTAGGCACTATGCTACCAGAGATGTGTATATATGTTATTGTTGTCCATGTTAGGTGCCGTCAAGTGGGTTCTGACTCATAGCGACCCTAAACACTGCTTGGTCTTGCGCCAGCCTCACAATCCTTGCCACACCTGATCCCGTTGTTGTACCACTGTGTCAATCCATCTTGTTGAGAGCCTTCCCATTTTTCATTGACACTCCACTTTACCAAGCATAATATTCTTCTCCAAGGAATGGTCCCTTCTGACAACATGACCGAAGTAGGTCAGATGAAGTCTGGCCATTTCTCTCTCTCTCTCTCTAAATATATATGTATGTAGTAACAGTATAAATACAGTACAAGGGAATGAAGCACATGAAATTCAGAATTGTGCTCACATCTGGTGTTGGTTGTATAGGTGATACTGAGGAGGAGTAAATAGGAGTCTGCCTTGTATTTATGAATTATTTTTTCTTAAGCTGGGTTGTGATATAAATGTGTCCATATTAATATTCTTTATGATTTCATAAATAATAACTTAAAAAGGAAACAAAGAAGAAAAATATGCTAAAGATAGGTGAAAATATCAAGGAAATGGAGAACAAAGCCATTAATCAGCAATACTGTTGCTGCTATCAGCTGCCGTCCAGTCAGGCTGGACTCATGGCTACCTCATGCACAACTGAACCAAATAGTGCCTGGTCCTTCCTAGTCCTGGGCCATCCCCTTCATCAGTTGGGGATCAGACTGTTGTGATCCATAGGGTTTGCAATGACTGATTTTCAGAAGTAATCTCTAGGCCTACTCTTCCTAGTTAGTCTTAGTCTGCAAACCTCACTGAAACCTGTTTAGCTTCACAGCAACATCCAAGGCTCCACTGACAGACAGGTGGTGGCTTTACATCAGGTACATTGGCTGGGAATTGAATCAGGGCCTCCCACACAAAAGGGGAATTTTAGAATTCTGACAGGGTGGGTGAGGATGTGCAAATTGTATTCTCATGCATTGTGACAGTAGTAGGTATGTGGGGCACCATTTTGGAGAGCAATGTGGCAGTTCAGGAAAATTAAAAATATTCATACTGTACCACCCAGAAATGTTCTATCTAGGTTTATTCCCTAGGAAAACATTTATACCTGTGTGCAAGGCAATATAGGGAAGGATAAACATTGCAAA
>NW_006922015.1:358620-360249 GCF_000298275.1 Orycteropus afer afer | reverse complement strand
GGCAGTGTTTCGTTCTGCTGTGCATGGGGTCGCTATGAGTCGGAAACGACTCGACGGCACTTAACAACAACAACAACAACAGGCTGGCCACTAATTAGATACAATTATACCACATAACCCCGCTTGCTCCAAGTAATTCACAAATAAAGTGACCTGAAAGCTTCATGGTCAAGGTAAGACTGGAGTCAATTACCAGGACTTTTTGTTCTGGCAGGCCATGGCATTTCCTTCTCAGACTTCTTACTAGCATTATTTATCTTGTCCCTGTCCTAGTATCTCATAGTATCTTTTCTATTGTTTTAGATTTTCTTATTCTTGACTACCTGCCCTGCTTTTGCCAGTAGTTATATCTTGTTCTTCCATATTTGTATTTTTTGGACTCCTGGTTGGTTTTGTTACTGTCTTTGGCAACTGGATCTGTGTTCCTCAATGCACCACCATTCTATTAGCATTGGTTGCTTTGACCATGATTTCTGAAGGTCTTAGCCAGTTTCACACCTACAGCTCTCTATTCCCCCTTGTTTTACCATAGTTTTCCTTGCTCAATATTTGTTTTCCTCTTTTAATCTTGCTGACAACCATAATAGTGCTGACATTCATCATCTATGGTCTCCATGTCCCAATATGAAAAAAATCTACATACACACACATACACATTTATGAATAATATATAATACTTTAACCACCTCCTTACCTTCTGAACCCCTGCCACCCAACTTCAGGGTAGCCATATTAGCAACCTAGCTTGTGTCCTTCTGTCTACACTTAAAAATCACATTCATAAACACACATAAAGTATATACATATACATACAGAACACATATACAGAAAATAATCTCTCTTCACACACAGGTACACATACACACACAGACACAGACAGAGAGAGAGAGACAGAGAGAGAGAGAGAGAGACAAATACATTTCTTCAAGTGTGTGTATACACACATAAGTGAGGAGAGATATTCAACATGTTCTTCATTTTGCTTTTCTCAGTTAATACTACTTTATAGAATATTTCAAGTCATTTTTATTTCATGGCTTCCAAGTATTCTGTATAGTAAACATACCATTATTTATTAATTTCCCTTTTAATGCATTTTCATTTTGTCCAGATTTTCTCTCTGGCTTCCAAGTGGTGTCATGGTCTTATGGTTTATGCTGCACTCCTTCTCCGTGCCTTAATCAATCAGGAGAGACTCTTCACCCTGGGAAGAAATATTTAAAGAATATTTATGTTTGAGAATATTGAAAAATATTTCTAAATGTTACTACTTAACAAATTATACCAAAACTTAGTGGCTTAAAACAATCATTTATTTCACTCAGTATTTTGAGGCTTAGGGATTCAGGAAGGGACACCCTGGATAGTTGTCACTTAAGATCACTCAGGATCTTGCATTCAGGTATTGGTTGGGGCTCTATGATATAAAAGCTTGATGGGACTTGATGTCCAAGCAAATCACTCACATATCTAACATTTGAGACCAGGAATGTTGACTGGAGTGCCTATATGTGGGCTCTCCAACATGGTAGTCTCATGGTAGTTATACATTTAACCAGTGGTGTCACTAGGGTTGGTGTGACCCACTGCAGTAACTCCTGGTATTACTTGACCCTCACCATGGACCTG
>NW_006922015.1:356168-358520 GCF_000298275.1 Orycteropus afer afer | reverse complement strand
AATTACAGCCATAGTTTAGCTATGGACACAAGAGTACAACAAAAATCAATGAAAAAATTTTATGAGACACAATTGGCTATTTAAGATAAAGAATATTGGATGTTTTATTATTGTTTCTGAATTATGTATTACTTATCATTCTATCACTCAAATTTACTATAAATTTATATATGAGCTCATACACATACTTTTTTTGTGGAAAGTCAGTTGTGAAAAACATTTGCCGGCATCCTAATGACAGAAGGTATCTGCAAACCCATACCTAAGGAAGCAGTTTATTCTATGTCAAAGGGGTGTCTACTTTTCTCTGTAGTTCTTTAATGTTATTCCTTTCTTTGCCCACCCTCACACCCTCTTTTCTTCTCTTGTTTTTCAGTTCTTCGCCTTTCCTTCTTCCCTTTATTCCCTTCTCCCTCCTCTCCATCGCCTTCCCTTGTCCAGGTCTGCCCTCCCTCCCTCCCTTTCTTCTGATATAGGCTTAAAGTGCATACATAAAAAAAAAAGTCTGGCAGTAAATGTAGTCAAATGTTGCTACTTTTTAATTCTGGGTAATCATAGCTTATTATATTATTCATTGTACTTTTCTGTGCTTTAAACGTTATTTTTCAAAATAAAAATTTAAATAACCAGTAGGCAAAGTCTAGATTAGCAGCTCTTCTTGAGGAACTACTTTACTTGAATTTCTAGACTGATTCTTAATTTAGGCATCATTGTGAATTAGGAAAATACTTTATTGTGGTTGCTTAGAATTTTTAAATTACATCCTAAGAGTGTAGTGTTCAAAAAATTAACCGGCATCATGGACTGAGCACTGGAAAGTCAAATGAGAAAAATATATAGTTTAATGTGGAAAGTTTCACTTCTTCTGAATGCCAGAAGTAAGTCCACATTCTCTAGGATGGAAGGAATGAATCCAGAATCTTTAAAAGGAATCTTTACTTGCATTGAAATGAATGTGTATACATCAGTTCTCTCATAAAAGTTAATTTCCCAGAACTGACGACTTTCCCACAGTCATGGGCAGTCCTGATTATATTCAATGCCTGGAAGATTTCCTTAATGCCTGCATCAGAGTGGCAAAATAATTCTACCAGGAGAGTTTCTTGAGGCAACACTGACAGCATCATTTCCTCTTGAAGAAAGGCAGCCCCTCTCATGCATAGTATTGCCTATTGCTGAAAAGAATGTCCATTATGCGCTGCAACTTCACAAACGACCAACATTAAAACTGGTTTTATTTTTCCTAAAAACCACAAAGAGTCCACTTGATTCTGTTTTCCAGAAACGGTTTGGCACTGATCATTCCAGTAACTGTTGAAAAGCAATTACTTGAGTTCATTTGGACAGTTGACCTACACCTGGATTCCACCAAGTGAGTACTTGTGGGTGGTACCCCTGCCACAGGAGGAAGAGACTGGTGAGATTCTGAATGTCTTAAGGTCAGGTGAACCAGAGACAGACCTAAAATTGATCTGGGTTTGTAGCTGCTTGGGTAATGCATAGAGCACAGGCTTTGGGCCTGGGTTTAGACTCTGGCATGTGACTTAATCTTCTCTCAGCCTCCTTGACCTTGTTTGTGGAACATGGATAATTATATACCTTTTCAAAGTTGTGATTGGTGAGCAGATTAATGAAGTAGTGAATTAAAGCTCTAATTGTTATTATGAGGTGTTCCTTGGCTTGATAGCTTCAAGATTTTTTTTGTCGTTCTTGCTGTCTTCTCTTTCTGTAAGCACTTATTGTCTGTTTAATTCATTTGAAATTTATTGCATTTTCCCCTGTATAATTTTTTACTTGGGTTATAAATATTGCTCTATCATTAATTTCTCTGTCCCAAATTGTTTGGGAGTACAAAGTAAATTCTAATTTTTATTTATTAATGGCCAAATTTTCATGTCTTAGATCCCTTGTGAAACAAGATTGAGTATGGATAAACTAAACTAAGGAATTCAGTTTATCATGAATATATGTACCAGTTTCCCTAACATGCTGAATTTCTCAAAGAAAGAATTGCATCTTTCACATCTTACAATTCCCTACAGTGTACAAAGTAGTGACTTACCCAAAACAAACAAACAAACAAACAAACTCACTGCCGTCCAGTCGGTTCCTACTAATAGCAACCCCTCCTTGGGTTTCTAAGGTGGTATCTCTATGAAAGTAGATTGCCCAATCTTCCTTCTGAGGAGTGGCTGGTGGGTTCGAACCGCCAGCCTTCTGGTTAGCACTCAAATGCCTTAGGCACTAGACCACCAGACATGATACATTACAAATTCTGATATCCAACAACCACAAACTGGTTATATTTAATTGCTTTAACAATAAAGCATGTTGGTTTCTAATCTATTACTT
>NW_006922015.1:344444-348008 GCF_000298275.1 Orycteropus afer afer | reverse complement strand
GTTGTAAGCAAATGTATATGGAAATATATTTATAAGTGAAATAATACCATAAAAATAAACAGGAACAACTACAGAAGTATTTCAGCATTTAGTGAACATATTGACTAAATCAGAACTTTCCTTTCTTGGCCTTCAAAGCTGCAAACTTGTGAATCATTACAGGGAAATCAATGTCTTCTGGCAACTCACTTTCAATTGATAATATTGCAAGATTGGAAAGCCTTGATTGTCCCATGGTAGATCTCCAAAAATTCTTTATAAGTTTCATAAATTTGAAAATCTCCTCTCACATGAAGCCACAGACACACAGATCATCAAAAATAATTTTACTCTCCGTGAAAGGGTTGGAATATTGAATGTCAAAGTGCCTAATGTTGCTCAATCTTTCACTTCATCCAGATCAATCGCTGTTGCTTTCAGGGGCCTTCTTAGCCTTGGTGTATCTTTTAAAATTTCACTCTTGGATACCTCAGATATCACAGACCTTGGATATCACAGAAAGTGGTCAATTTTAAAATAAAGTGCTCAACTCTTCTTGGTCACAGATATGAGAGTCTTTGAATAGCCTCAAACATGGCTGCTGCCTCCTTGATGGTTCTTGACCTGGAGTTCAGAATGAAAGCCATCAATGCATTCAAGCATCACCTTGTTATTTTCTTTTTGCAGAGTGAGTCTAGAATCATTTGCCTGCTCACCATCTTGCCATCCTCTTCTTGAGCCTGGCTCTTCTCTCTACTGTGATTTCAAATTTGTCTGGTTTTAAAAGTGCCTATTCAATTGTATGAGCCACTAGGTGATTGCATTCCTCGTGCAGAAAAAGTCCTAGTGCCTCTAACTCTGCCAACACCTTGTCCAGAGTTTACCCCTATGTCTGCAGGTACTGCTGTGTAATATTAACTTCCTGAAGTCCATCACACAAGAAGCGCAGGTAGCCTCGCAGCAGGCAAAAGACCTTGTGCTGCTCTTTTTACGTCTAAATTTTCACGTGGATCACAAAGAGCTTCAATTGCCACCACAAGCATATAGAACTTTTCTTTAACTGCTTAACTGCAGGATGATGGCCACTCCAGTGTGTTGTCAGCCTTTTGACTAACACTCCAGTATGGTCACTTAGCACGACCCCCAATAGATGGAAGCAGTAAAGGAAGAACACATTGTCTCAAGGGTTCCCCAAAATATCATACACAACGCATTTTAAGCAAGAGTGCTGACTGCAAAGTTATGTGAATGGTCCGTCCATTAAAAATACTGTTTATTCCCTTAAGAATGGCTTGTACCTCCATGGATTCTAGCTATAGTGGCAGCATTATTGTCACCTTGAGCAAGGCACATCATTACATCCACTCCATCACTTTCCAAGCTTTTAAGGCTGTCAACAGCTTTTTTTCCCTTTAAAGGGAAAAATCCTAGAATGACTTCTTTCATTTCTACTTTCCTATTATTGATTTTTACATATCTGATTACTTCACACATCTGGTCAGTGTGTGATGTGTCAGTATTCTGTTGAATATGATCCCAAAGTGCAGTGCAGATTTCATGCCCATGACAAGCTTCTCCTTCACATGATTTGCCAGGGCACTTATAAGCTCATTCTGAGTTTTTGGTGCAAGATAAGAGACTGATACTTTATGTTTATATTGCTCTGCTCTAATCTCATTCAGTGCTCTTTCAGCGCTGGATCATATATTGAAAGCATTAAACAATTTCAAGAGAGTTGCCTTTATGCAGCGAGGATTCATCTTCCTTATGGCCATGGAGGCCAGATTCTGTCTGGCAAGACACAGTGCGAAATCAAGCAATCTGTGCAGATGTTCCTCCACATTTTCTTCTCCTTTTCCATCAAAGCAATAGTTTCTGCATCAATGGCTTTGTGCAGCCTCAGTCCTGATGCCAGTATTTTCTTTTTTTTCAAGGAAACCTAGGTGTTCTTTGGGTATCTTATGGTTATATACTTTCCTGCTCAATATCTACCACATCTGAAATTCAGTCACAAATTTGGATATTGTATCTGTAGCACTAACAGTCAGCAGTAAAAGTAGTATAAATTCATGTTGACAAGTGAGTGAACCATCCATGACCACAGAATTTTCTTGCCATTTGGCATCACCTTGTAAAGCTACTCTTTTGAAAGCTGGTGCATATCTCCCTTTGCTTTTGTGTCTTGCTTCGCTGTAATGTTGACAGACCCATGTTTCTTCTGGAAAGAAGCACTTCTCCTTTTGATGATTTCAACTCCCAAATTATCTGGAACTGGTATCTCTCAGAAAGAAACATGACACATAATTTGCCAATCTTCATTCATCTAATTAACAGTGTCATGGTTAGAGTTACTTTCAGCACTTTCTTATGCTTCAAATTCTGCCATTTCCACTCTTTGCCCTTCTGCAGAATGCATGCTAGCATTAGAAGCATCAGCTTGATCAACTGGAGACTGAGGAGGAGTGTCTTTTGATGAACCGTGTCCGTTATCCAGTCTTTTACATAATGAAGCCTGGGTCCAGCAAGTGTTTTGAGTGATTTAATACTTGTCTCTTCTGCTCTCCTTTTCTGGCATCTGCTTGGTTTCTTTGATTTGTGCAATCCACGTGAGATGACAGAATATCCCTGAACGATAAAAAAGGATAGATAAGTAATATTTGGGAAAAATAGGAAAATGCAAGATGGAAGTCTATTGGATATGTTAATTCTATCAAATGCAAACTTTAATGTGTCACTATTTTTTTAAGCCATAACTCAAACTTAAAACCTGAAAATTTCATTACAGTCAGATGTATATTTGCCAGACAGTGATTTTTTTTAAAGAAAATTTGAAAAAGACTAAAATTTAAAAAAAAAAATCTGAAGATTTAAGTTATATATCTAAACATGTATTAAGAAACAGCATTTTCCCCACTTCATGTTTCAAACCGTCAGTTTCTCTATTTAGTTGTCAAAGAGTTATGTCATCAATAATTATTATATATGTAAGATTATTATCAATTTTAGTCATAGAATATGACTAAATATAACTATAAATTGCTTACATGTAATATTTCTTAGATTATATGAATATTGACAACAAAATTGTTTTGTAAATCTTTCTACACTGAATCACATTATATTACAACTTTATTAGTAGTTTTTTTTGATTTTCCCTTTTTCCCCCTTACTTACTACTTCATTGTCAAAAAGTTATTTTTATAGGTTCACAAATGCTAACTACCACAATATTGTAGTTAAAACACCAGAAAATTTGACAAAAATCAGTGACTATATACATACCAGCAGCAATGAAAAAAAATGTGTGCTTGTCATATGTGCAGACAAAACCACGTGATTTGAGGTGTCATTCTAATGGGATAATAATGACAGCTCAGACCGGAGCACATTAGAAGGTTCAAAATGTAAATTAGCCTTGATCATTTTGTGCTGACCATCCCCTTATTGTATATTGCCTTTTCCTTCACCCAAGTTAATACATGTCTAATCTGTAGTTAGGAGCTCTGGTAGCATAGTGGCTAAAGCACTTGACTGCTAACCAGAAGGCTGGCGGTTCAAACCCACCAGCCACTCCTCGGAAGGAAG
>NW_006922015.1:342854-344344 GCF_000298275.1 Orycteropus afer afer | reverse complement strand
ATTGAAAACGTAGGTTTCTGTAAGGCTCTGAACATTTGGACATTTTCCTTCCCCTATATGAGTCATGCTAGCTCACATGTCCAAATTAAAAATGACTTTGAGTTACTGATTTTTCCCCACTCTATTTCAGACTTTAGTTTAGTCCAAATTGGCTTGAAACCAAATTCAGTGAAGTTGAAAAATAGGCTTAAAAATAGAAAATATTTTTCACCAATCCTTTTTTCAGAGTCTGGAATTTCAAGTTTGAAGTTTGACTTTTTCTTTTTTAACTTTGAATTTTGGGTTTAGTGCTCCAAATTTTGACATGAACTTCTGTATGCTCTCCATTTTCTTTCATTTAAAGCCCACAGTCAATGTTGAAAACAAATTTTCAATGGAAAGAATTGACCTAAATTTTCCATTATATAGTGTATACTAAGAGAGTTTGAAAGTGAAGAGAACATTGTCTTTAAATAATGACAAAAGATGTCTGACAAGGGATTTCAACACACATAGAAAGTGTATATGAAGAGCTGTCATTTTGATGAATGGTATGTCTTTATGGCATGAATCTCTTATTCCAAAGTCCAAAATCAAGTTTTGGCAATGGATGGATGCATCATTGATACTAAGTGAATGGGAGAAAGGCTACTGACACTTCATCAAGACAGTTCTATTGTGAACATTTCTTACATTTTTATTGTTCAAGAGAAAGCAGAACATTGGAGTTAGACTCTTTGGAATGTTATTCTTGCTCTGATTGTTTTCATTTTTAAAATTATTTAAAAAGTTTTTCATTATATTAAAGTAACAGGAGCATTCCATTAAGAAAATTCAGAATGAAATAAAGAATGAAAATTCCAACTCTTTCACTTCTCATTGCATTTTCTAGAGAAGGCTTCATTAACATCGAGGCATGTTCTCTGATTTTATTTGAATATAATATTAACATATGTTCTTTCTATCAGGGATGTAGAAAGAAGAAGGATCAGAATAACTAGATCTTCTCTACCCAGGCTAGTTTTGCCTCTATTTGTGTGAAACCTGATGAAATGATTTGATGACAGTTTCCCTAAACAGTCTTGTCTATTTTTCTCCCTACCAAGTTTTACTATTTTCTCTAGTGTAAAGAGGCAATTCTGAAATAAGTATTTTGGATGATGCATATCATAGATATATTTGGGAAGAGAAAATTTTGATGGCTGCGTGCCTTACTGTAATATAATTTCCACCTAAATCCCATTACTCTCGAGTCAGATCTGACTCATAGCGACCCCTCCTTGGGTTTCCAAGGCAGTATCACTATGGAAGTAGATTGCCAAACCTTCCTTCCAAGGAGTGGCTGGTGGGTTTGAACCACCAGCCTTCTGGTTAGCAGTCAAATGCCTTAGGCACTATGCCACCAGAGCTCCCATTTCTACCTAAAGACTTAGTAATTCACATGTAAGGACAAAAAGAGTCCATTAGGGTGTTTGTGATTCCAAAATAGATTAAATGGTAAGTATAAATGT
>NW_006922015.1:325545-334501 GCF_000298275.1 Orycteropus afer afer | reverse complement strand
TCTTCCTTCTGAGGAGTGGCTGGTAGTTTTGGCTACCCAGACTTCAGGTTAGCAGTCAAATACCTTAGGCACTATGCCACCAGAGCTCCTCACCCACCCCTGGCAACCTTCAAAGAACAATTCTTCCTGTGTGTAAACATTTTCTTAACTTTTCACAATAGTTGTCTCATATAGTAATTGTCCTATTGTGATTGACTAATTTCACTCACCATAATGTCCTCTGGATCCGAAGGAAGATGGGGCAATCTACTTCTGTAGTAATACTGCCTCGGAAACCCAAGGAGGGGTCGCTATGAGTCGGGTCCGACTCCACAGCACATAAAGCAACAACAACAGTGCCCTCTGGAAGCACATGAGTTAAAGGCAACAATAGTGAATACTATTCCATCAACAATCCTGCAATAATAGCAATAGCAATAATTTAGGAGTGGGTGCATAGATAGACAATCAAGCTGAACAGGGGTGGGAAGGTGAATGGGATTACACCCACTTCAAAAAAGACATAAACTAGCATAAAATATTAGACTTGTAAGTATGTTGATACATGTAATCTGTGCTTATGAAAAATGTTTTTGTTGTAACTAACTACAAAGATTTTTTTTTAAATAATAATTTTCTGCTGCAACATTGCATACAAATTTTATAGAGTCATTCTAGTGTCATGCCTTCTGACAGTGTCACCTGGTGTAGCCTGCATGCCTCAGTCCTCTCCCCTCCCAGACATGCTATTGATCCTAGTGAATCCACTACATTTTACATAGTGGCTAGTTTTCCCCAGGATAACATTCCAAGAGTACCAAGAGAAGTTGCATGGTCCTTTTCGATCTTTACTCGGAAGTTAGATAGTATTAGTTCTTTCATACTTTATTGGTTGAAACAGTCATAAGTCCATCCATGTAGTCCACCTCTTTTTTTTTTTTTTTTTAATTGAGATTTGGGTGAAAGTTTACCAAGGAAATTGGTTTTCCATTCAACAATTCAGACCCCTCAATGTAGCAGGACTCTTCTCATTTCCTCCCTGTGCTTATTACTTCCCTTCACCCTTCTTCCTTATCTCTTCCTGCTTTCCTATTATTGTCTCTAGACAAATCCTGCCCTTTTGATATAATATGATTGTTTTTTTCTAATAAGAGAATACCTTCCTGGTTTTAATGTTCATCATCTAGCTTTTTTATTGCTTGGCTGAAAGTTGAGTCACAGGGATGAGTTCAGTTCTGGGCTTGAAGGGTGTCTAAGGGCCAGAGTCTCAGGGTTTCTACCAGTCTCAATCAGATCAGTAAGCCTGGTCTTTTTTAGGATTTTGAGTTTTTTTCCACATTTGCCCCGACTCTATCTAGGATCTTTTGCTGTGATCCCTTTCAGAGTGGTCAGCAGTGGTAGCCAGGCACCATCTAGTTCTTCTGGTCTCAGGGTCATGGAGGCTAGGCTTCATGTGGTCCATTAGTCCTTAGGACTAATTGTTTCTTTATATCTTTGATTTTCTTCACTCTTCTTTGTTCTGTCTGGGGGAGAGACCAATAATTGCACCATAGATGGCTACCCACAAGCTTTTAAGATCCCAGTTGCCACTCACCGAAGTAGGATATAGAACATTATCTTTGTGGACTATGTTAGGCCATTGACATTAGTGTCTTCTGCTCATTGGTTCCTTGCCTTAGCAATCTCCATGTGACATCTGTCTGCCCCAGTTTGTCCTTACTTTTCTCTGTGTCTATACTGCTCCTTATACCTCTCAGAAGTAATTAGGTTTAGGACACATTCCAAACCAATATGTCTTCATTAACTTAAATGTACTGCTAAATGGGATTACATCCACAGGAACAGGGGTTGGGATTCCAACACATATTTCTGGAGGACACAATTTATTCCATAACAGACATTTTCATCTAAGTCAGTTTCAGGTATGTTAAGGTTCTTCAGATAGAGCATTTTGGATTCAGCTCCATGAGTACAATTCTCCATCTGAAGATCTGTAACCTAAAGAAACAAGTTATCTGCTCCCACACATTCATTGTAAAATGATGGGATAAACATTAGATAACTGCCAGACACTCCATTCAAAAGAGTGTTTTTCCTATGAAGTGGCTATGAGACAATGCTCTTAGGTTTCTTGGAGGTCATATTGCTTAACAGAGGGGATTGTAAGGCATGCTGTGTAGATACTCAGAAGGCCGTTTGTTGTTTGAAAATGTCTGTGAGGCACCACGTGAAATAAATACATCCAGTTTCAAAGGAATGGGACATATCTCTTACCTTTTGACAGGGGATTATCAAATAATTTTGGGACATGTATTAAAACCACTAGGGTAAGCATATCAATAACTTACTTTGTTAATCTTTTTATTTACTAATTGGGCAAAAAAGAGAACTTCTCACTTGAACTCCTTCACACAAGGTTGATTAAATTATTCCCAAAGCTGATCCTAACATAGGCGCCACAGCAGTGAATCTTTTCTCCCAGGCACAGGCCTGCTGAAAAAGCTGGCTATAAAATATTAGACTCAGCATCTTGGCAAAAGAAAACAGGGCCCTCAACAAGGCATATCTGGTGACAAAAACAATTTTCAGAACTATATCTTTCAATTTAGACATGTGGCTTACCCAATCTTCTCCCTGAGTTCATTGAATAACTGCAAAGGGCACACCTAGACTCTGCCAGCTTTTTTAATATAGTGATGATGGAATTCCAGGCGGCTGCTGTAAGATAACATCTAGGCTTGGCTAGTAAGCAAAGCATTACATGTATTTTACAAAGATAAGCAGTTAAATCATAAAAATGCAAATTTGGATTTTCCTTACTGGAAAAATGACCAGGATTCACATAAACAGCTATCTGTGTAGCATATCAAGGCTGTCATTAAATCCAGAGGTGACACTTGAGAAGCATGGAGGGGAACTTGTAGCTTTTAACCTGAAAGGGAAAAGTTTTTGAAATTTTGTCCTAACTTTCCTATGCTGTCTCATTATGGTGGTTGGCATCATTGTTGCTTACATTGGCACAGTGCCTTCTACACAAGGTAGAAGTGAAGAATAGTCACAGTATGAAATTATTAAGTTAATATGATATCAAAAAGGAATGCAAAGTGCTGAAAATTACTTCACTTAAGACAAAGATAAAAGGAAATTAGACTCCTCTCATCTTTAATCCTCTCATACGCTTATCTCCATGCAGGTCAGTTATTGTCCTTTCCCGGTGGTCCCTTCTCTGCCTGCTGGCTCCCCTCCCAAAAGTTTCCATTGGGATATAGGATCTTTCTGTTCTTCCCCACAAATTTAAACTTACTATAGAGAGCCCCCTCTGCCTTCTTAACTGAAACCTTAACTCGTTTCAACGAAACTCTTTTGGAAGGAGGCTGTACAATCTCCCTTCTCCCCCAGTCCTGCTGTTAGAAGATCAAGCTAGCCTTCTCTTAAGTCTCTTACTTGACCTCTTCGTGATATTGGCATGAAGTTTTATTTTTTTCTTCTTGAAACTCTCTGCTCTCTTGGCGTCTATTGAATTATTCTGATAAGTCTTTATTCACAGACTTTCTGCATTAGTTCCTTTCCTTTGCCTTTTCCTCTCAGGATTGATATTCTCTTGGGTTCTTCCATGTCTAAAACCATATCTATAATCTCTAGCTTTCTCTATTTCCTCACTCCCTGCCTCCCCAATATATACAACATTTTTCTATAGTTATTTTAGTTTATGTTGTATCTATCTACTTGGCTACCTAACTGAAAATCTCACATCAACCCCCACTCACAGGTTGAGTCAATGATTACATGTTGTGGATGTCACCTCTAAAATATTTTTTACTTCTACTTCTATCACTCAATAACTGCCATTGTCTTAGTTCATATATCATTTTCCTTAACCTGACTTTGGGAGTCTCTTGCCTGATTTCACTTTTTATGGATTGAATTATGCCCATCCCCCCAATAATATGTGTTGAAGTCCTAATCCCTGCACCTGTAAATATGACCCTGTTTGGAAATAGAGGGTTTCTTTCATTATATCAATGAACATACTGAAATAGGGTGGGTCATAAACTTAATCCCTTCGGAGTGGCATTTTATAAAAAGGGAAAGCAGACACACAGAGAGACACAGTAAGAATACAGATGTCATATGAGATCAAGGAATGTCATGGAACATCTGGGCCTTGTGAACATGAAGTACCTTCCCCTAGAAAACGAATGTAATGATTTGAATTTCTAGCCTAAAAATCTATGGGACAGTAAATTCTTGTTCTTTAAAGCATCCTACTTGTGGTATTTGTTTGAGGGCAGCATTGGGTAATTAATACAATTTCCTTCAGGCTTTTGTTCCACCAATTCATCCTCCACACTGAAGCTATGATGATCTACACAAGTACTCATGTTATTTTCTTTCTTTAAAGTCTTCTTGGTTTTCTGCTGCAGAATTAAATCCATTATCCAAGCCTAGCTTTCCAGGCTCATATACAGGTTTTCTTCCTAACTTTATGGAACTGCTTTCTTCCTTTTTAACACAGACCATGACCTGCTCTTTTACATATACCTTTTACACATACCTATGTACAGATTAGGTATTCTCCTTCCCAGTCTTCTCCTTCTAAGGAATAATCCTTTTCAAAGCATAGCTCCAATATTATATCCTTTGTTGAGTTTTCTCTAGTACAGCTGCTAGGGAATAGAGTAGAAAAAAATATTTATTGAGTTTTAGGTAGTTGCCCAACCACTTTTCCAATTAAACTTGTTTCATGTAATGCTCATAATTGCCACATGCAATAATTATTATGAGCCTATTTTACAGATGAAGAAATGGACCTCAGAGGGCGCAGGCAATTTTTTGTGTTTGTGAGTTTGCTAATGGCAGGGATTGTGCCTACTTAGCTCAGCATCTAACTCACTGACTTACAATAGTAAGAATTCATTAAGTATTTATTGAAGGAAGAAGAATGAAAGACTATTACATAGAGCATAAATAGCAAGAAAGAAAAAGTCTGTAACAAAAGTTCTTAAAATAATGAGGGTTATTGGGACATGGAAGGAACTCTGGTGGCACAATGCTTAAGGCAGTTGACTGCTAACTGGAAGATTGGTGGTTCAAACCCACCAGAAGTGCTCCATGGAAGGAAGATGGGACAATCTAGTTCTGTAAAGATTTACTGCCTTGGAAACTCAATGAGTTGGAAAGAACTCAATGGCAGTTGAGTTTGTTTTTTTTTTTTGGTTTTATTGAGACATAGGCTAGGAAATAGGAGTAGAGGCAGAGGGGTGGCATCCACCCCCCACCCCCAAATAATTACAAAGTCATCATGAAACTAAAAAGGAAACCAGGAATGATTTTTATCAGTCAGGACAAATTTGATATTTTCTTGTAAGATAGCTCTATAATTGATGAAGAACTGGAATTTTAGACTACAGCTTTGAGAATATTTTAACAAAAATCCCTAGGTGTAAAATGAGCAAAGTGAGGTAAGAAGGGTTGTAATTGCTATGGCTTGAATTATGCCCTCCAAAAATATATGTTGTAAATCCTTATCTCTATACCTGTGGTTATAATCTTGTTTGGCAATGGGTTATCTTTTTATGTTAATGAAGCAAGATTACTGTACAGTGTATTTCAAGTCAATCTCTTTTGAGATATAAAAAGAGATTAAACAAGTGAGTAGAGAGAGAATTGGGGTAAGATAGATGCCAAGACACAGGGAGATCTCCAAGGACCCAGGAAACAGAAGCTGGAGTCAAGGATCTTCTTCCAGAGCTGACAGAGAAAAAGCCTTCCCCTGGAGCCAGCACCCTGAATTCAGACTTCTAGCCTCCTGAACCATGGAGAAATAAATTTCTGTTTGTTAAAGCCACCTGCTTGTGGAATTTCTGTTATGGCAGCACTAGAGAACTAAGACAGGCTTATAGGAGAAAGACTTGGTGACCTGCTTCTGTAACAGATTAGCCTAGGCAACCGTATATTGTAGTTCTGTTCATATGGGGTCACTAGTCAGAATTGACTTGATGGCACTCCACAAGATATTGCAAAATTGTCCTTCAAAGAGGTTGTACCAATTGCCACCAGTACCAGCCACACTGAAGATGCTCTTCCCCTAGATCTGGTGCCTGAATTCAGACTTCCAGTGTCTTAAAATGTGATAAAATAAAATTTTGTATGTTAAAGTGGTGTTTCTGGTGTAGCAGCACCAGATAACTAAGACAGTGATAAATCAGAGTGGTGGAAAAGCAAGCTTAATTTTTAGTTCTCTACTGTAAGAAAATACCTAAAACTAAGCTCCGCTCTTATAGCTAGTGACTTCAATGAATACATTTTCAAGTCCTTGATTGCTCTTCATTTTCACTATTGACTTCAAAGTCAAATAAATGTTATTAATTTATAATAACATTACTAGTGGAGGAACAAAAGCATCTAACTGACGACATAAAAGCATGGAAAACTAGTATGGTTTGTTCCCTAGAACAGGCCCCATGAGGAATGACACTACAGTCAGAGTCATAAAATGTCATAAATACCCTGAAAAATATGGTTGGAGGCTCTAACACGGGGAGTTATGAGAAATATAACTTAGAAAGAAGCAATTAGGAAGGATGTGCTTATCTTAGGTTTTCCCAGATTATATATAACCTTGCATTTTAGTATAAAACTGCCAGAGCCAGAAATGCTTTGGTTTATTTTTTGGGGGGAGAGAGGGTGGATATTTAGACAAGTAAATTAAGGAAGAAATTCTTGCTTAAGAATTATCTTTATGGTTTGTAATTGTAAACTGTTCTATAGTCCTTATTTATTAAATAAAATTTTTATTCACAGACTATTCACTGCATTTCATACTCTAGTCCTAAGTTTTACTCCGAAGGGCAGAGGATCTGCTTTTGCTCAGGTTTTTGAAGATTTCCAGAACAAGGATCCTTGCATTTCTCCCACTAGTACTTATCCGAAGCTGGGGTATCCGGCGCAGGGCTTTTTGAGAGAAAGCCCTTTGATTGTCCTGCAATTTGGCCCGCTTCCAGCTCCACTGCATGATGATTAAGTGTGCTTTTACCCAAAAACGTTCAGAAAGTTTAAATTATTCTTGAAAAACAGAGAGTGTTGTAAGACTTTATACACAATTTAAAGTCCAGATAATGACTAGCTTTTCTTACCTCCAGACAGACACTACTACTAAGAGACCAATCAACAACTGCATGGAAAAGATACAGATCTAAAACACATACGTGAACAAGCATCACCAATGCCTTTGCCATGTCTACCATGCTCCTTTATCTAGTGTCATTTCCGGCCGTCTTCTCTGATGTTTCCAAATATCCACATATTTATTTGAATTTTCATGAAATCAAATGTGGGGCCTTATACTTACTTCCCTTATGAAGAGGAGGTAGCTATGACCTTCAGCTTTGTCTACCCCTTTACTCAAACCAGAGTGCAGAGTACATGGGCTCTAAAAAACTAAAAACACCAGGAAATATTATTACATAGAAAGAATTAAATAATTTTGGGTGCAAAATGGTGGATAGAGAAAAAAAGATTGTCAAACTGGGATACGATAAAACCAGACTCTGACATTTCTTTGAGGTACAGATCATTTTAGGAGTAATTTATAAATTATTATCTATAGGGTCATTATGAGTTGGAATAGAGTTGATAGCAGTGAGTTTGAATTTTGTTTTATTCCGGCTGCACTTCCTCCAGGACAGATCTGCTAGTTCACAACTGGATGAAAAGGATACAGATCTAAAACACATAAGTGAATAAGCATCATTAATGCCTTTGCCATGTATACTGGGCTCCATCCATCTGTGCTCCAACCATTCCAACCAGTCCACAGTACTTTCAGCATTCTTCTCCAGCACCACAATTGAAAAGCATCAATTCTTCTTCAGTCTTCCTTATTCATTGTCCAGCTCTCACACGCATATGAGGGGATTGAAAATATCATGGCTTGTGTCAAGCACACCTTAGTCCTCAAGGAGACATCCTTGCTCCTCAGCACTTGAAAAAGGTCCCTTGCAGCCATCTTGCCCAGTGCTATATGTCATCCAATGTCCTGACTGCTGCTTCCATTGGCATTGATTGTAGAACCAAGCAATGTGAAGTCTTTGACAACTTCAATCTCTTCTCCATTTATTGTGATGCTGCTTATAGGTCCAGTTGTGATGATTTTTGTTTTCTTTATATTGAGATGTAATCCATACTGCAGATATTCTTCAATCTTCATCAGTAAGTGCCTCAAGTCATCCTCACTTTCAGCAAGGAAAGTTGTGTTGTCAGTGTATCACAGGTTGTTAGTGATTCTTCCTCCAGTCTTGATGCCACATTTTTCTTCATATAGTTCAGCTTCTCGGATTATTTGTTCAGCATACAGATTGAATAAGTATGGAGAAAGGATATGACCCTGACTCTTCTTGATTTTAAACCATGCAGTGTTCCCTTTTCCTTTTCAAACAACAGCCTCCTGGTCAATGTACAGGTTCCTCATGAACACAATCAAGGACATCCCTTGTTCCATGTCCTGTTCTGAATCCACCTTGTACCTCTGGAATTTCTCTGTCTATATACCACTGAACCGTTTTTGAATTATCTTCAGTAAGATCTTACTTGCGTGTGATATTAATGATATTGTTTGATAATTTCCACATTCCGTGGGGTCACCTTTGTTTGTAATGGGTACAAATATGGATTTCTTCCAGTCAGTTCACCAGGTAGCTTTCTTCCAAATCCCTTGTCGTAAGTGAGTGAGTGCCTCCAGTGGGGGATCTGTTTGTTGAAATATCTCAGTGGGTATTCTGTCAATTCCTGGAGCCTTGTTTTTTTGCCAATTCCCTCCATGCAGCTTCGACTTCTTTCTTCAGTACCATTGGTTCTTGATCATATGGTACCTCCTAAATGGATGAAGATCTATCAGTTCTTTTTGGTACAGTGACTCTATGTATTCCTTCCATCTTCTTTTGATGTTTCCTGCATCATTCAACATTTTGCCCATAGA
>NW_006922015.1:298224-325332 GCF_000298275.1 Orycteropus afer afer | reverse complement strand
TCTTTTTAATGACCTCTTGCTTTCTTCATGGATGATGTTCTTGATGTCATCCCACAATTCTTCTGGTTTTCAGTCATTGGTGTTCAATGCATCAAATCTATTCTTTAGATGGTCTCTAAATTTCTTACAGTAGAGAACTAAAAATCAGTCTCTCCTATGTCTCCAGTGTTCCAAATCAGATATTTTCCCTATAGTTTTTGCATTTCTCCACCCCTAAGTTACCCAATTTTTCATTCCACTTTATATTTGTATGATTCTGATTCTGTGGTATCCAGCTGTGAAGAAACCCTTCCCCTGCTCTGAATGGACCCTCAGTTCCTTGGCTTCCACCAGACAACCGTCAGATCCAGGTTGACCAAACACCTAGACACCCCTAAGCCTGAATTTCTTTGGAACCTACTTGATCAATGCTGACTAAACCTGAAGTTTCTTAGTGGTAGCTAAACTTCATCTGACTTATTCACTGTTACTTATGAATATTTTATCCACCTTCAATCTTGGCCCAAGCTCAGTAAGATTCATTTAGTTATTCATTTACCCCTCTGATATATGCCAGGTGCTCAGGGATATAAAGTAAGATCGATGAAATCCTGCTCTTTTGGAACTTATAATCTAGTTGGGAATGCAAATAAGTAAACACGAATTACATTTTTTTTAAGTGCTGGGATAGGGAAAGAACAATGTGTTATGTAGTCACCTAAAAAGAAAGTATAATTACGTAGTGGGGTCAGGGAAGCTTTCCCAGAATAAGTGGAATATAAACTGAGATCTATAGGATGCATTGGAGTTAGCCAAGTAAAAGTTGGAGAAGAAAGTGCTTTCAGACAGAGAAAAAAAAACATGAATAAAAGTCTAGAGAACCAAGAACATGGCACTCCCAAAGAAAAGAAAGGAATTCAGCATTAAGGATCAGAGCCTGTGTGTGTTCTGTAGTGGGGAGTGGAGCTGAGAAGTGGGGTGGGAAACAGAATGAATAGAGGCTGGAGAGGGCTTTGCAAACCACATGAATCAGTTTCAACACTACCATAAGGGCATTGGAAAGCCACAAGAAGAATGACATGATTGGGTTTGAGATTTTAGAGATCTCTCTGGCTAAAGTGAGGGGTATAGTCAGCAGGCTGCTGTTTAGCCCAACTGTAGAGGCCTATCCTGGTTTAGTGGCAGTTGAAGGTGGAGAGAAATGAGAGGACAGGAGAGAGACTTAGATGGCAGAACTTACGGACTTGGTGATAGATGAGATGAAGGGAATAAGGGGATACATGGAGGGATGTTGTTGTTGTGTTGTTGTTGTTATGTGCCATCGAGTAAGACCCCACTCATAGCGACCTCTCCTTGGGTTTCCAAGGCAGTATCACTACGGAAGTAGATTGCCCAACCTTCCTTCCGAGGAGTGGCTGGTGGGTTTGAACCTCCAGCCTTCTGGTTAGCAGTCAAGTGCCTCAGGCACTACGCTACCAGAGCTCCTACATGGAGGTATGCATGATAATAATTTCTGGGTTGAAGATTTGGGTAAATAGTAATGCTTACTTCTAAGTTAGAAGAGGAAACACACTTTGTTTGTTAAGTTCCCTGTCATCCTTTATTCTCCCTTAATGCCTTACCTCATCTTGCCTTTTCCTCATTTTCTTGTTACCTTTCAGATTGTGGCCAAGTTTACATTTAATAGTCTCTGATCTTGTCTGTCTTCAGAGTTGTTTAACTTCTTACATGTGAAAACCCATGCGTTTATCCCTGTTTTCTTCTCTTTTGGAATTTTTTAGGCAAACTTTTGTCAATCAGCTTAGGCCCAGACCAACTATCACCTTCTCAGTGAAGCCATTTGTAACTCCCACCGGTAGACTTAGCAGTCCCATCCCTGTTCTCCAGCGTCCCTGTATTAGGACTGTAGCCACTGTGATATCTGTCTCCTGCCCTCTCACCTGCCACCATTCCATGCCTTCACATCTGTCTATTGTTGGGTCCTTACAGGCAGGCATTATACCAAGGCTATTCATATTCCTATTATTAACAACAAAGAGAGGGACTTGCACATATTAGGTGTTCAATAAGAATTTAAATATGAATGGGCTGTGTACATGCTTTTCTCTAATAATTGCTTCCAAAGTCCACTTCCTTCAAAAAATGTTTCTCAGTCTGTCGATTAGCCAACTCACCAGTACATACTTGAGGCTTGTAATATTTGCCCTGTTATGTGAATAATTAAGCCAACTCCATGCACTCATGATTTATAAAATGCTAAATTTCCTAAAACATAGATGACTAATGTTGTGTTTGTACGATGTTGACCCCATCAATTCTCTAACATACTGTTGTTGTTGTTGTTATGTGCCGTCGAGTCGGCCCCAACTCATAGTGACCCCTCCTTGAGTTTCCGAGGCAGTATCACTACGGAAGTAGGATTGCCCAACCTTCCTTCCGAGGAGTGGCTGGTGGGTTTGAACTGCCAGCCTTCTAACATACTATACAATGCTTAATAAATGTGATGATTGCTGTGAGATCTTAAGTTAGTTACTTAATATTTCTAAATTTTGCTTTTTTTCAGATATAAGATGGTTATAGTCCCTATTACACATTTTTTTTCCCCCTGGGAATTAAATGTGAAAATGCATTCAGAGCACTTAACATTATACCTGGCACACATTTAAAATGTTCCATAAAGGCTAACTATTGTTAATCTCTGCTCTCCTTATAATTGTTTAAACTTCATATGTTTTTATGGATTTTGATTGTGTTTTCAACTTTAACAGACTAGTGAGTGTGTATTTGTGTACATACATGAATTTAATAGACATTGATAGATCCAATTTAAAGAAAGCAGCATTAAATGTATTACACAGGTCAGGAGTGCCCTTATTGTCTATACCCTTGTCTTTGTAAAAAACCCTGTGAAATCTCTTGTTTTGCTGTTAACTTGTTGTGGTGGTTAAATTTGTGTGTCAACTTGGCTGGGCCTTATTGAGTGGCTGGCTGGGCAGCTAGATGTAGTATTCCCCTGATGAGACTGGTAATCAACTCCATGGTGGAATCTACTGTGAGCAGCTGAGTAGCTGCTTTGGGTATGTGGTCTGCTTCCCGTATATAAGAAACAGCTTTGAGAATGGTCTCTAGCTTATGGCACACTTGAACTCTGCATGTAGCTGAGTCATTGTTTAGCAACCTGCCATGCTCTGCTGATCTTGGGACTTTCAATGGACTTGAATTAATGGCCTGCCATGTGGTTTGGTAACATTGGGACTGTGCCTTTTTACTTGTCAGCCTTGGGCTTGTCAGCCTCAGCAGCCAGCTGCTGAGTGAAGAAAAGCCTCCAGCTTCAGTGGGCTGGGAGGAAGCAGAGCTGAAGCCCAAGGTTGAAGGTCTTGCACCCAGCCCCTAGAGCCTGGCACTTTGAACTCAGACTTAAAGCCTCCAAACTGTAAGAGAATAAACTCCTGATTCTTCTCTTCAAGCCATCCCATTTGTGATATAATCTTTTTATTAAATGCATTTTATTGAAATATAATTTATGTATAGTGAAATACACAAAATTAAAGTGACATAGGTCAATGCATTTTTTTTGCAGTGTTCCCCCCTCCCCTCCCACCCCTGGCAACAAACAAAGGAAAATTTCCCTCCATATATAAACCTTGCCTTGACCCACCCCCAACAGTGAACTAATATTATATTTGTCCTTCTGTGATTGACTTATTTCACTCAGCATAATGTCCTCCAAGTTCATCCATATGCACTGTTTTGCAGACTCTACATTATTCTTTAGTGCTGCATAGCATTCCATTGTGTGTATGTACCATAGTTTGGTCATCCACTCTTCTGCTGATGGGCATGTAGGTTGTTTCCATCTTTTTGCTGTTGTAAATAATGCTGCAATGAACATGAGTGTACATGTATCTGTTCCTGTCCTGGCTCTTACTCTCTAGGATATATACCTAGTAATGGGATTGCTGGGTCAAATGGTATCTCCAATTCCAGCTTTCTAAGGAATCTCCATATTGCTTTCCACAGTGTTTTTATCACTTCACAATCCCACCAGCAATGTATGGGAGTTGAAATCTCTCCACATCCCCACCAGCATTTGTTATTTTCTGTCTCATTGGGTTCTTGCCATCAGTGCTGGGGTGAGATGGTATCTCATTGTTGTTTTGATTTGCATCTCTCTGATCGCCAATGATGGTGAGCATCTCTTCATGTATTAGGTGGCCATCTGAATATCCTCCTTGGTGAAGTGTCTTATTCATGTCTTCTGCCCATTTTTCAATTAGATTGTTAATTCCTTTGGTTTTGTGACATTGGAATTTTCTACAAATCTTAGAGATAAGTCCCTTGCCAGATATGTAATTATCAGCAAATACGAATTTGTTGCTGTCATTTTTGTTAGGTGCTTTTTCATGGTGTCAGTTTCTTTGTTCCATATAATTTACTATGTTGAACCCATTTTGTTTATGAATCATGTTATCACTTCCTTTGTTGCTATTGTTTTTTTTTTTTTGTTGTTGTTGTTATGTGCCATTGAGTCAGACCTGACTCATAGCGACCCCTCCTTGGGTTTCTGAGGCAGTATCACTACAGAAGTAGATTGCCCCATCTTCCTTCTGAGGAGTGGCTGGTGGATTTGAACCTCCTGCCTTCTGGTTAGCAGTCAAGTGCCTTAGGCATTATGCTACCAGAGATATTTGTGCTGGTACTCTTTTTTATTTTGATGTGAAGGTTTATCATTTTTCATTGAGGTTACCCTGTGATTTATAGCTTTCTTCCCAAGTTTAGAACAGTCTATTCTATCTTGTAGTTGTCTTGATTTAGCTACCATCTAAAAGTTCTGTATCAACACAGTTTTTTCCCTCTTTTTGGTTTGTAGTTGTCCTCATTTGTCAATTGATATCTCTGGTTCCCTGTTTACAATCTTGTAGGCTTATTTACTTTGGATACTTCCATAGCTGGGTTGGTTTCTGGGTTACATCATCATGTGTGTTAATGGTCAGTTGTTGATTGTTGCTTCTCTGTCCAAAGGGCTACCTTTAGCATCTCTTGTAAGGTTGGTCTGGTTCTAACAAATTCCCTTAATTTCTGCTTATCTGGAAATGTCCTAATTTCACCATCATATTTGAGGGACACTTTTGCTGGGTACATAATTCTTGGTTGGAAATTTTTCTCTTTCAGGGTTTTATACATACCATCCCATTGTCTTCTCGCCTGCATAGTTTCTGGTGAGAAATCTGAACTTATTCTTATTGGTTGCCCCTTTAGGTAACTTTTGATTTTTCCCATGCTGCTCTCATGATTCTTTCTTTGTCTTTGGTTTTGGTGAGTTTGATGATGCTATGTCTTGGTGATTTTCTTTTGGGGTCTATCTTGTTTGGGGTTCATTGGATTTCCTGAATGGTTATATTCTCATCTTTCATCATACAAATTCGCTTCCAACAAATCTTGGACAATTTTCTCTGTGGTTTTATTTTTCTCTTCCTGTTCTAGAATTCTGATTGCATGTAGGTTATTCCTTTTGGTGGTATCCCACATGAAACTTAGGCTTTCTTCATTTTGTTTGGATCTTTTTTTCTGATTCATCCCTTTCCAAAGAAGTGTTCAGGTATTTGCTTTCAATCTCACTAATTTTGTCTTCCATTAATTCAATTCTGCTCTTTTGCCCAATCAGTGTCTTATCTATTTCTGAAAATTTAGTATTAATCTTTTGGATTTCTGTGTGTAGATTTTGTATGATTTCTACTTTTTCATTTATTTTGTCATTTTGTTCTTGTAGTGGCTTTTGAAATTGTTCTAGGGTTTTCTCTGTGTTTTCCTCAATTTTGTCAGTGTTTTCCTTGATCTGTCTCTCAATTTGTTGGATACCTAGATATAATTCTTTTGAATTCCTTATCAGGGAGTTCCAGTGCTGTGTCTTCCTGAGGGATGTGTTTTGGGTCTGTATCATGGTCCCTTGTTTCTTCTGCTTTATCTTGCTTCTTTGTGTGGACTGTAATGTTCTGTTTTCTCTGAGGCATTGTGACGTTTTTGTGTTTATATTTCATTGGTGATAGTATGTTGGAGTGACTTTCCTACAATTTTTGCTTTCTTTGTATGTTATATATGCAAACAGGGTACTGTGCTCTGCTCTTCTACTCACTAGTTGACAGCACTTACACACTCACCACCTGTCTCATTTCCTGTTGTCAGCCTCTCCTATGTTCCTGCCAACTTTGGCAAACAAAGCCTATTCTTAGGTCCCTGGAATCTGAATGAGAATGCTATCACTTTAAAATCCAAAATGGTTGCCACTTGTAAAGATTAAAAATGGCTGCACCCTTGGTCACTTTACATATCCAAAGTGGCTGCTGCATGTAAACAATCAAAATGACTGCACCCTCCGGATAGCAGAAAGTCAACAGCTCAGGTTGTCTCCTTCCTTGCTGTTTGCCTTCCTACTGATAGGCCATCAGTGTTGTCATCCCTGCAGCCCTTGGTGACCAAGGCTGATCTTGAGGTCAATTCTCAGGTCCTAACACCACTAGGAAATATTCAGGCTGTTGTTCCCTTTGGGGTAGCTGACAGTCTGGAGCTCCGACCATCTCTGTACTCCCTGTTTTCATTCAGGTTTTTCTACTAGTTGGTGCCTAATCCACTTCTGTATAGTTCCTTTCAAAGCTCCAGGATTATCTTCTGTATCTCGGTCAATTGGTTTCTCTTTTCTTTATTGAAGAGAGTCTGTGTCACTTGTCTGCCTATTCTTCCATCTTACTGGAAGTCCCCCCATTTGTGGTATATTCTTGTCAGAGCAGCACTAGGTAACCAGAACACTTGTCATCTAATTATTGCTTGTACATCTCTTCTTGTTGCACTGATAACCTTAACTTCTATTTCTTTGAATCCATATAGTGCCAAATACTATGTTTTATCTTTATCAGGCATTTGGTAAATGTATGAACAACCCTAACCTTGTTCTTTGACCTGGAAATAGGGAGAAGTTGTTCAGTCTTTCCAGTTATGTCTACAAAGAACCATAAGCCTTGGAAGGGAGAGAGAGAAAGAGAGAGCGAGAGTGAGAGCGAGAGGCGAGAGCGAGAGCCAGAGAGAGAGAGAGAGAGAGAGAGAGAGAGAAAGAGAGAGGTCAAGAGTGATTATTTCACATTAGTGCAGAATGTTTTGAGATTCTCTCAGCTGTTCCTCTGCAGTTGTAGGACATTCTTTGTCCTCTCCCCAGTGCTCTATGCTGTACGACTGCAAGTGAGCTCTTGAGGAACTAAGGGAAGATGAGAGCTAACCTCAGTTTCTGCATCAACCTCCATGGCTGTGGGATTCAGAGATCAAGCATCTGGGTTCAGAAATGGTGAAGTGTTTCAGTGAGCCATATGGTTAAAGTCACTGGGTTGTGTTTTCTGTCATGCAGTCCACAGACTTCTATAAGTACCAGTTGAAAAAGGACCATGTGATGTCACTCCCTCCCTCCCTCTCTTCTGTCTTTGCCTTCCTTCCTTGCTCCCTCCCTTCCTCCCTTTTCCTTCCTCCCTCTCTTCCTCTCTTTTCCTTCCTCATTTGCCCTTTTTTTTAGAAAAGTTTTTTTTTTTTTTTGCAGTTTTTATAACAATAATGCATACTTATCACAAAAAATTCAGGCAATGTAGTAAATGTATACTATCTCTTTTAGATCCAATTCTTTATTTTTATTAGGCCTAGAAGGTAAGGTCTTATTTCTATGGTTCCTGTATGCCCTATAAATTATGGCACTTAGAGTAATTCAGGCTGGTTTCAGAGATTTCTCTATACTATAAGAGAAATCTATGTCTATGTCTATGTTGGGCTTTCAAAGGGCCCTGCTCAGATGCACAGGATGAAGTTTTGTTATTGTTTCTGTTCACTGCTTCAAGAGTCATGGTTAAGTTTTGGACACCCTCAATATCTCTCCTCTTCACTGAGAGAAATTTACCTAGATGTGAGGTGGTGAAGCTGTAACATTTATTGATCCTCCAGGTTGATTCTATGGTTGCATTTTTTTCTTCTTCTTCACACCATGTGTGTTTCCAGAGACTGAGTGCTTGTAAGAACTTCTGGGGAGATCATGAATTATCTTCCCAGGGTATATGAGGGGATGTAATTCCCCTGACTGACTTCCTAGCCAACTTTAAAAAATCACTTTTAGGAAAGCAGGACAAGTTGCATGTACTTGTATATATGTTGTTTCCCCTGTTCTTTTAAAGTCTACATACATATTCTGAATAGAAGAAACTGCTTTCTTAAGTCTAATTGTACAAGATACCCAGGCAACCCTTAGGAATTTTTTCTTAGTATGGATTATATCCCAGAAAATATCATCAATATACATTCTGGAAGTTTTGGAGTCTTTTTCTATGTTAAGTTTTTATATATAGTATCTGATTGGAAGAGGGAGAAATGTACAACAGCATTCCACATAATAGACAAACAATAAATATTGTTGCTGGATATTGGAGCCAGCTCAGCACTTGGCTCTTCAGAAAATGGTGACTTAGTTAGCTTCCTCTTTCATACTTTTAATATCAGATGATTTCAAGATCAGGAAGATCTTTGAAGTTTTTGGTAACCCCTCTAAACATTTCAAATATTTGAAAATGTTCCCAGTTGGCCTTCTCTCCACAAGTGCTCCCTTAGAAAGCTTCTTGCATGTATTGGCTTTCCCCATATGACTGTTTTCCACACAAAGTTTGCCTTCATGTCCATCTTCCTCCTACCTTCACTTCAAGATCTGCTTGATTGTGATGCCACATACACTACTCTACTGTCCAGGAAAAAGACAATGAGAAATGTAGATGCCATAGGGCAACTGCATATTGACTACTATGGAATACTGCATTCTTGGATCTTGAATTGATCTGACCTTATGCAGGGGGTAGTAGGGAAGGGGACCAAATGAGATAATGTGTCTCACACATTTGTTGGAGTCCAGCAATCATATATTGTGTGTCTATCAAAGATCAGGTGCTATGCGAGGCACAGGGATGGGAGGAACAAGACAGACTTGGTTCGTGTACTCACAACTTTGACAGTTTAACCAGGGAAGAGATCAATGTTATAAAGGGGAGGTCTTGGGCAAGTATAACAGAGAGACATAGCCTAGTCTCTGAAGTAAATGACTTCCTGGGGTGTTGACTCAAATGAAAAGATATTTTTCAAACCTCAATTGTCATTGCTATTGCTGTTGCTTTTGGAAGACTAACAAGAGTCTTGCAACAAGACATCTCTGACACACAACCACCACCAATTACTTGCACAGTTTTGATAGTCAGTTATTCAAGTGTTCAGGAGAAGGCCATGCTATTATGAAAGTGCAAATTTTATCTGAAAGGTAAAAAGCATAATGTTATTTATTCATGGTATTAATGAAATTTTAGAGGATTAATTTAGAAATACTAAGCTACTGACACCTGAGATATCTCATAGTATAACTCCATTATCATAAAGAAACTGAGACAATAGAACTAAGAAAAGGTGATATCTTTCACACATCTTTGCTTACAGTATAGGCTCACTAAACATTTGGTGAATAAATAAGTAAATGCTTGAATGAATTGACCATTGTATATGTATCTCCTAAGATGTTTGTCAATTTATTCTGATGTTTCCTATAAATTTCTTCACAGTAATTTCTTTAGTTTGTTTAGCTTTGAAAGTTAGATATGAGTATGTGTACTTCTGAGAAAGGAGAGCTGGTGGCATCGGAATTAAGGGCTCAGTTACTAAAGGAAACGTTGGTCGCTTGACCCCATGAGCCTCTCTGCAGGAAGAAGATATGGTAGTTTTCTTCCATAAAGATTTTAGCCCTGGAAACACTAAGGTGCAGTTCTACCCTATCCTATAGGGTCACTATGAGTTGGAATTGACTTGACAATGGGTTTTGTTTTGTTTTTTACTTCTGAGAAAAATTATGGTAATCACTACATTTTACCAACTACATTATTTTATTTGTATTATTTCATAGCATTTAGGAAACTATGGTATTAAATACTGTTGTTGCTATTAGTTGCCCCTGACTCACAAGGACTGCAGGCACAATGGAACAAGATGTAATCCAGTCCTGGGCCATTCTAATGATCAGTTGCAGATTGGGCCATTATTATCCATATCATTCCATTAGTTCATTTTCAGGAATAGATTCCCAGGCTTCCTAATCCACTTTAGTCTAGAAAAACTCTACTGAAACCTGCTCAGCATGGTAGCAAAGTGCAAGCCTCCAATGACAGAGGGAGGTGGCTGTGCATGTCATGTATTGGCCAGAGTTGAACCAGATCTTGCACATAAAAGGTGACTATTTTACCATGGAAATCCTGTGTGTATCAGAGTTGAAAGGTGTTTTTCTAGGATTTTCAATGGCTGATTTGTTCAGAATGGCTCATCAAGCCTTTCTCTCCAGGTGCCTTTGGGTGAACTTGAGCCCTCAACCTTTCAGTTAGCAGCTGAAAATGTTCAACATTTGTTTCACCCAGGAATCCCATGGAAATCATCATCAGGCAGGCAAACTTTGAAAATCATCAGCTATAAAACAATAATACTTTGAAAACTTCTTTATTTTCTGCTAAAAAAATAACATGGCATATGTGAAAGAGTTTTTTTTTTTTTTTTTTTTTTAAAATGATTTTCCTATTTCACAGAATAAAAAAGATGAGATTTAGAAACTTCGTTAGGTTATTCATAGAAAATCAGTGGCAGATGAAAGCTAGAAACTCAGAATTTAGTTGTTCATCCTGTGCTAAACCAATTGGAGACAGGCTGTCTCCAGACTGTATTTTCTTTTAAATAGCTATAAAGTGAATGAATTTACAGAACAGTCTAGTGTCCTGCTGGGATTGATATGAAAAAAGGGAAGGGAAGAAAAGATTCTTCATTAATGGATTTATAGTCTAGTGATAGGACTAGGGGGTGGAAAGGTCATTTTGAAAAGTAAAGTGAAATATAGAGTAGGCAGAAAAATTATCTTGTTATCTTACTCCGAGACATGAGGCTGCACGTTATCCTCTGTTGGTTTATTTTTTCTTCTAGTTTTCCTTTTATTTTTAGATAAATGTGAGTCAGACAGATGAGACAAGAGTAATTTTTAGAAACTCTTCCCTCTCAAGCTTTTGGGAGTAGAGGTTGCTCTTTTCATATGGTCTGATTGGAAGTTCTGTTTGATTAGAAAGGAGAAAATATGTAGGGGTAAGAAATTAAGTTAGAATTTGGAGTAAATTGGTAAAAGCAACTGAAAAAAAAATTAAATATTGAATTTATTTTTCTATTGAGTAACATAGGCCATAATCAGATAAAAGTTAAAACCTCATTTTAAAACTGAAATTAAAGTTCTCTCCAGATTTGACAAGAAAAAAGAAAGACATTGTTACATGGCAAATGGGATTACAAGGTAACAGTTTTGGTGACCACAGGCTTGGTGACATGCACCTTATAGATCCCTTACATTAGCAACTTCATCTAAACTTTAATAATTACTTGGTCAGGGAAGTTTTACTAAAATGAAACATGTAGATGAAGAGCTTCAGGTCCACAGAGTGTAAGTGTGTTGTTTAAAGTTTCAATCCAAAAAAGAGCTGCCATAGAGTCAATTCCAAAATTCCAACCTATGTATGTCAGAATAGAACTGTGCCCCATAGGGTCCTTATGCCTGTGATAAGGGATGGGTTACCCAATAAGCAAGGTAAACACAAGCTTAGTGCATCAGGAAAACAGGGCCACCAGTTGTCCAAAACAATGGTTCATAGATGTCAACCAGACAGGACACAAGGAAAAGCAACAACCACAGTGGAAGGGAACTGACTGGGCACTAGGTGAAAGCGATACCAGAGCCAGTGCATAAGAATATACTGACTGGAAATAAATTTCGCAAATGGTCGTGAGGGCACCTACACACAAAGTTGTTTAAGCTATGAGGTCCCTAAAACTTCAACACATACACTGACATTTGTCTCCTATGGTCCTTTCCTGTGTAATTAAAACTCCTTATCTAAGCAGGACTCTTAGAATATATATATTATATATATATATATATATATAATATATATATATATAATATATATATATATATACACACACACACACACACACACACATACATATAGATAGATTTTTTTAAATTTTTTTTTCAAATAAGCAAGAGGTAGGGGTGGATTGTTGAGTCTAACTCTTACTACATCCACCCAATATGCAACTGGATCCAACATGAGAAGTTACTGGGAAAAGATGGATTATATTAATAGATAATAGGTCTCTGATCCATTTTGAGAGAACCTCCACATCTGCTGATCCAGTAACTCCTACCAGAATGGCCAGCAATGCTCTTTGCCATGATAGAAACACAAGCCAATGCTCTTGTGAACATCCTGGTAAACAACTGATGGAAACTCCAGTCCCAGATGATGTGTAAAAGCAGGGGAACTCGAATAAGTTGACCATTGCAATGAATTCAATCAGGTTACTTTTTGACTGTATAGAATCTATGTACAGTTATGTCCTAAGTTTTGTAAACAATAATATTTATAACTTTAACTTTAAAATGTGTTTGGCATACCTGCAGATACAATCTAGCATGCATTTAATATAATACTAACGTATTGTTGTTGTTGTTAGGTGCTGTTGAGTCGTGTCTAACTCACAGCGACCCTATGCACAGCAGAATGAAACACTGCCCAGTAGTCCTGGGCTAGCATCAGGATCCTTGTTACACCTGAGCCCATTGTTGCAGCCACTGTGTCCATCCATCTCACTGAGGGCCTTCCGCATCTTCATTGACCCTCCACTTTACCAAGTATGACATCCTTCTCCAGGAAATGGTTCCTTCTGACAACATGGCCAAAGTGCATGAGACCAAGTCTGGACATTCTCGCTTCTAAGGAGAATTCTGGCTATATTTCTTCCAAGACAGATTTGTTCATTCTTCTGACAGTCCATGGTATATTCAATATTCTTCTACAACAACATAATTCAAATGAGTCAATTCTTCTTTGGTCTTCCTCATCCATTGTGCAGTTTTCACATGCATATGAGGCAATTGAAAATACCATGGCTTGGTTTAGGCACATCTTAGACTTCAAAGTGACATCTTTGCTCTTTAGTACTTTAAAGAGGTCTTTTGCAACAGATTTGCCCACTGCAAAACTTAGTCTGATGCTGCTTCCATGGTCATTGATTATGGATCCGAGTAAAATGAAATCCCTGACAACTTCAATAATTTCTGTGTTTATCATGATGTTGCTTATTGGTCCAGTTGTGAGGATTTTTGTTTTCTTTATGTTGATGTGTAATCCATATTGAAGGCTGTAGTCTTTCATCTTCAGTAAGTGACTTTCAGCAAGCAAGGTGAAAATTTGCATATCACAGGTTGTTAAGAGTCTTCTTCAATCCTGATGCCACCTTCTTTTTCATATAGTATAGGCTCTCTGATTATTTGCTCGGCATACAGACTGAATATGTATGCTGAAAGGATACAGTTCTGACTTTTGCCTTTCCTGACTTTAAGCCATGCAGTATCCCCTTGTTTTTTTCAAATGTCTGCCTATTGGTCTAGGTACAAGTTCCTCATGAGCACAATTAAATGGCCTTTCCAGGCCTTCCAATTCTTCACAACATCATCTATAATTTGCAATAATCCACACAGTAGAATGCTTTGGTGCAGTCAATAAAACACAGGTAAACATCTTTCTGGTATTCTTTGCTTTCATCCAAGATCCATCTGACATTAGCAATGATATCCTTCACTCCAAGTCCTCTTCTGAATCTGGCTTAAATTTCTGGCAGTTCCCTGTCAATATACTGCTGCAACAATTTTTGAATTATCTTCAGCAAGATTTTATTTGCATGTGATATTAATGATATGGTTTGATAACATCCACATTCTATAAGATTACCTTCCTTTGGAATGGGCACAAATATGGATCTTTTCCAGTTGATTTGCCAGACCTTCCAAATTTCTTGTCATAAATAAGTGCCTCCAGCACTGTATTCATTTATTGAAACATCTCAATGGGTAGTCTGTCAACTCCTGGAGACTCCCCCCCACCAATCTTTAGTGCAGCATGGACCTCTTTCTTCAATAACATTAGTTCTTGACCAAATGCAACCTCCTGAAATGGTTGAATGTCAATTTTTTTAATACAGTAGCTCTTTGTATTCCTTCCATCATCTTTTTTTCTTCCTTCATCATTCAATATTTTGCCCATAGAATCCTTCAATACTACAACCCGAGGCTTGAATTTTTTCTTTCATTCTTTTAGCTTGGGAAATGCCTAGTGTGTTCTTCCCTTTTGATTTTCTAACTCCAGGTCTTTGTACATTTCATTATAATACTTTACTTTGTCTACTTGATTTTCCATTTGAAAACTTCTGTTGAGCTGTGTTATTTCATCATTTCTTCCTTTCACTTTAACAACTCTCCATTCAAGAGTAAGTATCAGAGTGTCTTCTGACACCTATTTTGGTCCTTTCTTCCTTTCTTGTCTTTTTAATGACCTTTGGCTTTCTTCATGTATGATGTTCATGATGTCATCTCACAACCTGTCTGATCTTTAGTCATTGGTCAAATTTATTCTTCAGATGGCCTATAAATTCAAGTGAGATATACTCAAGGTTGTATTTTCCTCCCATGGACTTCTTCTAAATTTCTTCAGCTTCTTAAACTTGAACTTACATATGAGCAAGTGATGGCCTGTTCCACAGTCAGCCTCTGGCTTTGTTTTCACTGAAGATATTGAGCTTCTCCATAGCCTCTTTCCATAGATGTACTCAATTTGATTCTTGTTTGTTCTGCCTGGCAAAGTCTATGTGTATAACCATTATTTATGTTGTTGAAAACAGTTATTTGCAGTGAATAAGTACTGGTCTTATAATACCTATCATGTGATCCCTGGCATCATTTTTTTTCATCAATGCTATATTTTCTAAATACCAATGCTTTTTTGTTTCCAACTTTCACATTCCAATCACCAGTAATCATCAAAACATCTTGATTGCATATCTGGTCAATTTCAGACTTCAGAAGTTGGTAAAAATCTTCAATTTCTTCATTGTTGGCTTTAGTAGTTGGTACATAAATTTGAATAATAGTAGATACTATTGAGTAATAGTAACTGGTCTTCCTTGTAGGTGTGTGGATATTATCCTATCACCGACAGCACTGTATTCAGGATATATCTTGAAATGTTTTTGATGATGAATGCAACATCATTCCTCTTTTATTTGTAATTCCCTGCCTAGTAGACCATATGATTTTCTGATTCAAAAAGGCCAATACCAGTCCATTTCAGTTCTTTAATGCCTAGAGTATCAATCTCTATACATTGCATTTCATTTTTGACAACTTTCAATTTTCCTAGATTCATAATATGTGCATTTCATGCTCCAAGTAGTTTGCAGCTGTTTCTTTGCATTTTGAGTCATGCCACATCAGCAAAAGAAGGTCCCATAAGCTTTACTCCATCCACATCATTAAGGTTGACTCCCTTTGAAGAGGCAGCTCTTCTCTAATCATATTTTGAATGCCTTCCTACTTGAGAGGCTCATCTTCTGGCACTAAAACAGATTTTATGCTATTCATAATGTTTTCCAGTATTATATCAGATAGCATTTAACTGCTATTCATAAAGTTTTCTGTGGCCATTTTTTTCAGAAGTGGACCACTACGATCTTCTTCTAATATGTCTTAGTGGGGAAGCTCAACCAAAATCTACCCACCATGGGTGACCTTGTTGGCATTTGAAAGATTGGTGGCATAGTTCAAAATATCAAAGCAACATGAAAGCCATCAGAATCTTACAGATGAGTGGTGGACAGAAGCATTAGAAAGAAACAAATAAATCAGAAATGCTCCTGAAGTATTGGATACCAGAGATCAATTTTGTGTAAACACATACTATAACATCATGGACACACTTGATTCTTACATGATAAGCAGGGTAGAAGTGTATGAAGTTCTTTCAAATAGATTTTCCTTCTTAAACAATGTTGCTATACTTGGTGAAGAATGCAGGAAGACATCTAAGAAATTAGTGCAGGGTTGTCCCTATGACAAATATAAACCTTTATGTAGAAGTGTGGCAATTTCATTCTTATATGAGAACTAAGTTTACAGTTTCAGAAAAGAAAAATTTTACTTACGTATTCATGTATGATTCCATAATAAACAACAACAACAAAAAAATCCACTGTCGTCAAGTCAATTCCAACTCATATTGACTCTCATTGGGTTTCCAAGGTGGTATATCTTTATGGAAGTTGATTTCCTAGTCTTGCTTCCATGGAGTGGCTAGTGGTTTGAACCACCAATCTTCTGGTTAGCAGTTAGATGGCTTAGGCCATACTAAAAATCAAAAACCAAACTCACTGCTGTGGAGTTGGATCCGACTCATGGTGACCCCTCCTTGGGTTTCTGAAGCAGTATCATTATGGAAGTAGATTGCCCAATCTTCCCTCTGAGGAGTGGCTGGTGGATTTGAACTGCCAGCCTTCCAGTTAGCAGTCAAATGCCTTAGGCACTGTGCTACCAGAGCTCCATACACAAGATAAAATACAAGGCATAATTTCCAATGTTGAAATTGCTTTATGCATATTCCTAACTTTAATAATCACAAATTGTACAAATGTTTTCATCCTAAAGAGATTAAAAACTCCTTAATGCACAGCAATGATTCAAGGAAGATTCAACTTATCCTTATCATGTATGGAAGTAGATACTTTCAGCAGTTTAATTGTGATGAAATCATTTAAGAATTAGTAAGAGCAAAGAATAGGCACAAATGTTTTAAATTGTAACATGTTGGAGAAGGAAGAGCTACCTGAAAATAACATACAGTAATTTGTTGTAATGTTTGTTTTCTGATCATTAAATTTTCTTTTATAACGTGTTTTAATTTGTTCATTTATAATTTTAGCATAAAAAGTGAAGTGTGAGCCATTAAAGCAAAATTGATGAAAATAAATTTTTTATCTTGGGAGATTGACAGAATTTTACATTGATTGTTGAAACAGCTAAGTTCACTGACTCACTTTCTTTGTTGTTGAATATTTAGAATATTCTTTTTGTAGAAAATGTTGTACATAGTCCAACTATTACTACCCCACATCCACTAACATTTTATAACCTAGTTCATCTCATTCCACTAAAATGGCACATGCCACTTTTGTATTCAATCACTACTATTATTAAAAAACCCATTACCATTCAAATCAATTCTGACTCATAGCAACAGAGTAGAACATTCCCATTGGGTTTCCAAGACTGTACATCTTTATGGAAGCAGACTATCTCATCTCTGTTCCTCAGAGCAGTTGGTAGGTTCAAACTGTATACCTTCTAGTTAGTAGACCAATGCCTTAACCACTGTACCACCAGAGCTCCTTCACTAATATTATAGTCACGTTTAAAAAGAAGGTGCATCATAGTTAGCTAGGACACACACACACACACACACACACACGTTATGTTGTTAGGTGCCATCAAGTCGACTCTGACTCATAGCAACCCATTGTTTACCACAACAAAACAATGCCTGATCATGTGACATCCTCACAATCTTTTCTACACTTGAGCCCAATATTGAAGCCACCGTGTTACTCCATCTTGTTCAAGGTCTTCCCCTTTCTTGCTGACACTCCACTTTATCAAGCATGATACCTTTTCCAGAGTATGGTCCTTTATGACCACGTGACCAAAGTATGTGAGACGAAGTCTGGCCATTCTCACTTCCAGGGAATATTGTGGCTGAATTTTCTCCAGGACAGATTAGTTTGTTCTTCTGGCAGTCCATGGTAATTTCAGTATTCTTCATCAGCACCCTAATTCAAAGGCATCAACTGTTCAGCTGCCTGAAGGGACCATGTAGGTCCCTTCATGGGATATCATGCTTGGTAAAGTGGAAGGTCAAACAAAAAAGTGGAAGGCCCTCAACAAGATGGATTGACACAGTGTTTGCAATGATTGGCTCAGGTGGAGCTGTGAGGATGGCACAGGACTGGGCAGTGTTTCATTCTGTTGTACAGAGGGTCACTATGAGTCAGAGTCAACTCGACAGCACCTAGCAACAACAACAAAAACAAATATTTATGTATGTATCTCCTTCCAAGAGCTCAAGGAAACCACAAACAAAAGCAAGGAGAAGATAGATAATACCCTCAAAGAATTCAGGAAAATCATCCAAGAGCAAATTGACAAAATAAATACAGAATTACAAATAATACAATACAGAAATTAGAAATCCAGAAGATGAACACTAAAAATATTGAGACAAGTAACACATTGGAAGGACAAAAAAAAGTAGTCTAGAACTGGCTAAAGAATACATTTCCCAGCTAGAAGACAAATCCCTTGATGCTACCTCATACGAGGAAAAACCAGAACAAAGAATTAAGAGAAATGAAGAAAACATAAAGAGTTGTATGGGAAGACATAAAAAGAAATAACATATACTTGATTGGAATTCCAGAATAAGAGGAAGCAAAAAAGCAAAACAAAACAAACAAACAAAAAAATCACAGAGAAAATTGTTGAACACTTGCTAATAGAAAACTTCCCCTGTTTCAAGAAAGAAGAAAAGATGTTCATCCAAGAAGCTCAGTGAAACCCACATAGGATAGACCTCTAGAGAAGGTAACTAAAACATATCATAATCAAACTTTCCAAAACCAAAGACAAAAAAAGAATCTTGAGAACAGCTTGGGAAAAATGAAATGTTATTTACAGTGGACAACCAATAAGACTAAGCTCCCATTTCTCAGCAGAAATTATGCAGGCAAGAAGGCAATGTGATGGCATATAAAAAACCTTGAAAGAAAAGAATTGCCAATGAAGAATTACATATCCAGCCAAACAGTCCCTCAAATATGAGGGTGAAATCAAGACATTCCCAGACAAACAGAAATTAAGGGGATTTGTGAAAACCAGACCAACCCTACAAGAAATGCTAAAGGGAATCCTTCCAACAGAAAACCCACAACAGAGAACAACAAACTAAAATCAAGACACTTGAACAACCCAGAAAAAGAATCTCAAAATAAGCTCACAAAAAATGTAAATAGAGAAATAAAGGAGTCAGTCTGTAAACAACACCAACAACAAAGCAAATATAGGAAACTAATGTTATAATTACAAAAATTCCAAATGGAGAGGTCAGGACATAATCTATATAGAAAAGAATGTTCCAAACTTAGGGAAATAAGGATTTACTTCAGGGTAACCACAAAGAAAATTAACAATCCTTCTAACTAAATTGTATTTGTTACCTCTATGCTGCTTTAACAGAAAATACCACAAATGAGATGGCTTTAACAAACAGGAGTTTATTCTCTTGCAGTTTGGAGTCATTAAGTTGGAGTTCAAAGTGCCAGGGTCTAGGGGCTGGGTGAAAGCCCCTCAACATTGGGCTTCAGTTCTGCCTTCTTCTCCCAGCCCTCTGAAGCTGGAGGCTTTTCTTCACTCAGACAGCTGCTGGCTGCTGAGGCTGACAAACCCTAGGTTGACAAGTAAAAAGGCACAATCCCAATGTTATCAAACAACATGGCAGGCCACTAATTCAAGACCATTGAAAGTCCCAATCTTGGCAGAGCATGGCAGGCTGCTGAACAAAGACTCAGCTACATGCAGTGTTCAAGTGTGCCGTAAACTAGGCACCATTCCCAAAGCTGCTTCTTATATATGAGAAGCAGACTACATCCCTGTGGTGGTTAAGTTTGTGTGTCAACTTGACTAGGCCTGGTTTTGAGTGGCTGGGCAGCAGGATATAGTTATTCCCCATGATGAGACTGGTAATCAACTCCATGGTGGAATCTACTGTGAGCAGCTGAGTAGCTGCCTAGGGATATGGTCTGCTTGCTGGATATAAGGAGAATCTTTGGGAACAGACTCCTGAACTGTAAGAGAATAAATTTATATTTGTTCAAGCCATCCCATTTGTGGTATATATTCCTGTCAGAGTGGCACTAGATAACCAGAATAATCCCTAAAATAGCTATTCAGCTGCTTGCGGTAGATCCTATCATGGAGTTGATTGCCAGTGTCATCATGGGGAATAACTACCACCAGCTGACCAGCCACTCAACCGGGCCCAGACAAGTTGACACACAACCTTAGCTACCACACAAACTAAGACAGAAGAAAATTACAAGGGCTTGTTGTTGTTGTTGTTATGTGCTGTCAAGTCGGACCTGAGTCATAGCGACCCCTCCTTGGTTTTCCAAGGCAGTATCACTATGGAAGTAGATTGCCTCTTCTTCCTTCCAAGGAGTGGCTGGTGGGTTTGAACTGCCAGCCTTCTGGTTAGCAGTCAAGTGCCTTAGGCACTATGTTACCAGAGCTCAGTAAGCACAAAACCAACGATAATGAAGAAAAGACAAAAAATACTTAATAACAAAATGAATTCAGCTCAGAAAAATATTTGGAGCAAAGAAATCTCCAACAACACAACAAAAAACTCAATAGTATGAGAGTTATGCACTCATACCTATCATTAATTACACTGAATGTGAATGGACTAAATGCATCAGTCAAGAGAAAGAGAATGGCAGATTGGATGAGAAAAGAAGACATACAACTGATATGCTGCCTACAACTGATATGTAGACACACCTGAGGCACAAAGATAAAAATAAAGTAAAAATCAAGCGATGGAAAAAATATATCAAGCTAATGGCAACTAAAACAAAAAAGAAAACAAACCCAAACAAGACTGGCAATATTAATTTCTCATAAAATAAACTTTAAGGTGAAAACCAGCATAAGGGACAAAGAAGGACACTGTTTTTGTTAGGTGCTGTCGATTTGGCTCCAACTTACAGCGATCCTATGTACAATAGAATGAAACACTATTTGGTCCTGTGCCAGCCGCACAGTCTTTGCTATACCTGAGCCCATCATCGCAGCCAATGTGTCAATCCATCTTGTTGAGGGCCTTCCTCTTTTTCACTTACCCTCCACTTTGCCAAGCATGATGTCTTTCTTCAGGGAATGGTCCCTTCTGACAACATGACCAAAGTAGGTGGATGAAATCTGGCCATTCTTGCTTCCAAGAAGTATTCTGGCTGCACTTCTTCCAGGACAGATTTGTTAGTTCTTTTGGCAGTCCATGGTACCTTCAGTATTCTTTGCCAATACCACAACTCAAAGGCATCAACTTTTCTTTGGTTTTCCTTGTTTATTGTCCAGCTCTCAAATGCATATGAGGCAATAGAAAATACCGTGGCTTGGGTTAGGTGTACCTTAGTCTTCAAGGAGACCTCTTTGCTCTTCAGCACTTTAAAGAGGTCTTTTGCAGCAGATTTGCCCAGTGCAATATGTCTTCTGATTTCTTGACTGCTGCTTCTATTGGTGTTGATTGTGGTGTTGAAGTTTAACAACTTCAATCTTTTCTCTGTTTATTGTGATGCTGCTTATTGGTCCAGTTGTGAGGATTTTTGTTTTCTTTATATTTAGATGTAATCCATACTGCAGACTGAAGTCTTTAATCTGATCATCAGTAAGTGCTTCAAGTCATCCTCACTTACAGCAAGCAAAGTTGTGTCATTTGCATTTTTCAGGTTGTTAATGAGCCTTTCTCCAATCTTGATTCCATATTCTTCTTCATATAGTCCTGCTTCTTGGATTATTTGCTCAGCATACATATTGAATAAGTATGGTGAAAGAATAGAACCCTGATGCACTCCCTTCCTGATTTTAAACTATGCAGTATCCTCTGTTCTGTTCTAATGACAGCCTCAAGGTCAATGTACAGGTTCCTGATGAGCACAATCAAGTCTTCTGGAATTCCCACTCTTCTCAATGTTACCCACAATTTGCTGTGATCCACACAATCAAATGCTTTTGCATAGTCAATAAAGCACAAGTAAGCATCTTTCCGGTATTCTTTTTTTTTGAGCCAACATCCATCTGACATCAGCAATGATATTCCTTGTTCCATATCCTCTTCTGAATCCACCTTGCCTTTCTGGAAGTTCTCTATCAGTATAGTGCTGCAACCATTTTTTAATTATCCTCAGCAAGATTTTATTTGCCTGTGATATTAATGACATTATTCAATAATTTCCACATTCTGTGGGATCAGCTTTCTTTGGAATGGGTACAAATATGGATGCCTTCCAGTCAGTTGGCCTGGTATCTGTCTTCCAAATTTCTTGGTATAGACAAGTTAGCACCTCTAGCATGGCATCCATTTGTTGAAACATTTCAATGGGTATTCTGTAAATCCTTGGTGCCTTGTTCTTTTCCAATTCCTTCAGTGTAGCTTTGACTTCTTCCTTCAATACCATTGGTTCTGGATCATACGCCACCTCCTGAAGTGGGTGAACATTGACCAGTTCTTTTTGGTACAGTGACTCTGTGTATTCCTTCCATTTTCTTTTGATGTTTCCTACATCATTTAATTTTTTGCCATAGAATCTTCCAATTTTGCAATTCAAGTCTTGAATTTTTTCTTCAGTTCTTTCATCTTGAGAAATGTCGAGTGTGTAGAAGGACACTGTATGATGTTAAAGGTGTCAATTAAACAAGAGAACATTACCATAATAAGTGTCTATGCACCCATTGAAAGAGCTCCAAAATACATAAAGCCAAAAAACAAACAAACAAACAAGCAACCCAAACTCACTGCCATTGAGTCGATTTGACTCATACTGATCCCTCTTTGGGTTTCTGAGGTGGTATCTCTATGCAAGTGGATTGCCAAATCTTCCTCCTGAGGAGTGGTTGGTGAGTTTGAACCATCAGCCTTTTGGTTAGCAGTCAAATGCTTTAAACACTATGCCACCAGAACTCCCTACAGCAAACATTGACTAAACTGGAAGGAAAAATAGACAATTCTACAATAGTAGTAGGATAGTTTAGCACACCACGTTCAATGAAGGACAGACTAACTAGAAAAAAAATCCGTAAAGATACAGATCTCAACAACACAATCAACTGACTTGACCTCATTGTCATATACAGAGCACTCCTCCTAAGAAAAACACAGTACATATTCTTCTCCACTACACATGGTTAATTCTCCAGCATAGACCATATGTTAGGCCACAAAATAAGACTGAATAAATTGAAAAGCATTGAAATACTGCAAAGCATCATCTTGGATTACAATACTATAAAACTAGAAATCAAAGATAGGAAGACATAGGAAAAAAAACATCAAAATGTGGAAAGTGAGTAATATACTGTTCATAAACTACTGAGTAACAGAAGAAATAAAGTGTGAAATAAAAAAAATTCCTAGAAACAATTGAGAATGAAAATACAATTTACCAAAACCTTTGGGACACCATGAGAGTAGTATGCAGAGATCAATGTAAGGCAATCAATACACACATCAAAAAGAAGAAAAAATAAAAAATCAATACCTTAACTCAAAGTTGTTGTAAAACCAATGACTTATTCATTGCAAATACCTTTTCTCAACAACACAAATGGTGGCTGTACATGTCAACTTTGCCAGACAGAGTACACAGGAATCAGATTGATTACATGTGTGGCAAGAAACAATGGAGAAGATTAATTAGTATCTTCAGCCAAAACAAGGCCAGGAGCTGATTGTGGAACAGATCATCAGCTGCTCATATGAAAGTTCATCTTGAAGTTGAAGACAGTTAAAACAAGTCCACAGGAGCCAAAATATGATATTGAATGTATCCTTCCTGAATTTAGAGACCATCTAAAGAACGGATTTGATGCATTGAACACCAATGACCAAAAACCAGAAGAATTGTGGGATGACATCAAGAACATCATCCATTAAGAAAGCAAGAGGTCACTAAAAAGATGAGAAAATAAATTTAAAAAAAGACATGAATGGATGTCAAAAGAGACTCTGAAGATTGTCTTTGAGTGGAGAATAGCCAAAGCAAATGGAAGAAATGACAAGATAAAAGAACTGAACAGAAGATTTCAAATAGCAGCTCGAGCAGACAAAGCCTATTACTATAATGAAATGTGCAAAGACCTGGAGTTAGAAAACTGAAAGAGAAGAACATGCTCAGCATTTCTCAAGCTGAAAGAACTGAGGAAACAATTTAAGCCTTGAATTGCAATACTGAAAGATTCTATGGGAAAAATATTGAATGAAGTAGGAAGCATCAAAAGAAGATGGAAGGAGTACACAGAGTCACTATACCAAAAAGAACTTGTAGATCTTCATCCATTTCAGGAGGTGGCATATGATCAAGAACCAATGATGCTGAAGAAAGAAGTTGAAGCTGCATGGAAGGAATTGGTGAAAAACAAGGCTCTGGAAATTGACAGAATACAAATGGATGCTGCTTTGGAGGCACTCACTTGGCTATGCCAAGAGATCTGGAAGACAGCTACCTGGCCAACTGACTGGAAGAGATCCATATTTGTACCTATTCCAAAGAAAGCAGATCCCACAGAATGTGGAAATTATCAAACAATGTCATTGATTTCACATACAAGTAAAATCTTACTGAAGATAATTAAAAAATGGTTGCAGCAGTATGTTGACAGGGCACTTCCAGAAATGCAAGCTGGATTCAGAAGGAGACGTAGAGTGAGGGATATCATAGCTGATGTCAGATGGATGTTTTCTCAAGGCAAAGAATACCAGAAAGATATTTACTTGTGTTTTATTTACTATTCAAAGACATTCAAATTGTGAATAACACTGAGAAGAATGGGAATTCCTGAACAATTTATTGTACTCATGAAGAACTTGTACATAGGTCAGGAGGCTGTCATTCAAACAGAACAAGGTGATACTGCATGGTTTTAAATCAAGAAGGGAGTGTGTCAGGGTTGTTTCCTTTCATCATGCTTATTCAATCTGTGTGCTGAACAAATAATCCTAGAAGCTGGATTATATGAAAAGGGCATGGCATCAGGATTAGAGGAAGGTTCATTAACAACCTGAGATATGCAGATGACACAACTTTGTTTGTTGAAAGTGAAGATTACTTGGAGCACTTACTGATGATGAACATTAGGGACTGTATTCTGAGTATGGACAACACCTCAATGTAAAGAAAACAATAATCTTCACAACTGGACCAAAAAGCAGCATCACAATGAATGAAGAAAGGATTGAAGTTATACAGGACTTCATATTACTTGGTTCTACAATCACCAACAATGGAAGCAGCAGTTAGGACATTAGATGACATACTGCACTGGGCAAATCTGCTGCAAAAGACCTCTTTAAACGCTGAGGAGCAAAGATGTCTCTTTGAAGACTAAGGTGTGCCTAATCCAAGCCATGGTATTTCCAATTGCCTCATATGCATGTGAGAGTTAGACAATAAACAAGGAAAACTAAAGAAGAGAGAATAGCTAGTCTTTGAGTTCTGGTGCTGGTGAAGAATACTGAATGTACCATGGACTGCCAAAAATACTAACAAATCTGCCCTGGAAGAAGTGCAGCCAGAATGCTTCTTGGAAGTGGGAATGGCCAGACTTCATCCCACCTACTTTAGTCATGTTGTTAGAAGGGACCATTCTCTGGAGAGGAATGTCATGCTTGGTAAAGTGGAGGGTCAACAAAAGAGGGTAAGGCCCTCAACAAGATGACTGACAAAGTGGCTTCAGTGATGGACTCAGGTACAGCAGGGATAACGAAGCTGGCACAAGACTGGGCAATGTTTTGTTCTGTTGTACATTGGGTCACCATGAGTAGTTGGAGATGACCTGATGGCACATAACAACAACAACAGCAAAAGCTCAACAACTCCAGCAATTAGAAAAAGAGCAACAAGAGAAACCTACAGTATCCATAAAAAAGGAAATAATAAAGATCAGAACAGAAATAAATGAAGCAGAAAACCAAAAAAAAGCAATATAGAAAATCAACAAGACAAGAAGCTGGTTCTTTGAAAAGATTAACAAAGTTGACAAACCACTGGCAAATTTAACAAAGGAAGAGAAAGTGAAGATGCAAATAACATGAATAATAAATGAAATTGGTGACATTACAACAGAACCAACTGAAATAAAAAGATTAAAAAAAAAAACTCACAAAATAACCCAAACTCACTGCCATTGTGTCAGTTCTGACTCATAGTGACCCCCTTTGGATTTCCTAGGCAGTAAATCTGTACAGAATATTACTTAGTTTTCCTTCTGTGGAGTGGTGGGTGCATTAGAACCACCACCCTTCTGGTTAGCAGTCAAATGGAAATAAAACTATAATAACTGAATATTATGAAGAATAGTCCTCCAACAGTTTCAAAAACTTAGAAAAGATGGACAAATTTCTAGAAATACAAGACTTACCTAAACTAACCCAGTCTGAGATTGAATACTTGAACAGACCCACAACAAAAGAAGAAATTGAGCAGGTCATAAAAAAACTCTCCCCACAAAAAAGCCCCTGGCCCAGACAGCTTCATTGGAGAATTCTGTCAAATGTTCAGAGAAGAGCTGGCACCTATACTACTCAAACTATTCCAGAACATAGAAAATTATGGAATATTCCCACATTCATTCTATGAAGCAAGCATAACCTGATACCAAAATCAGGTAAAGACACCACTAAAACAGAAACTACAGACCAATATACCTCATGAATATAGATTCAAAAATCTTGAACAAAATCCTAGCCAACAGAATCCAGCGCCTTATCAAGAAAATAATACACTATGACCAAATGGGATTCATACCAGATATGCAAAGATGTTTCAACATCAGTAAAGCAATTAATGTAATCTGTCACATAAATAAAACAAAGGAAAAGAACCATATGATCATATCAATAGATGCAGAAAAGGCATTTGATAATATCCAACATCCATTCCTGATAAAATCTCTCAGCAAAATAGAAATAGAAGGGAAATTCCTCAACATAATAAAGGAAATATATGAAGTGAAAAAGCAGAGGACTTTCAATGAGGTGGATTGACACAGTGGCTGCAATGATGGGCTCAGGTATAGCAAGGATTGTAAGGCTGGTGCAGGACCAGGCAATGTTTGATTCTGATGTACATAGGTTTGCTGTGAGTCGGAGGTGACCTGACAGCATCTAACAATAAAAACATGCAAAACCAACAGCTGAAGTGACATCTTTGCTTCTTAACTCTTTAAAGAGGTCTTTTGTAGAGGTTTGCCCCGTGCACTATGATGTCTGATTTCTTGACTGCTGCTTTCATGAGTGTGGCATAGTGCCTAAAGCACTTGACTGCTAACCAGGAGGC
>NW_006922015.1:296499-298108 GCF_000298275.1 Orycteropus afer afer | reverse complement strand
ACTGTCTGGGAAACCCAAGGAGGGGTTGCTATGAGTCAGGTCTGGCTCGACAGCACATAACAACAACAATAAGAAGCTTCCATGAGTGTTGATTGTGGATCCAAGTAAAATGAAACCCTGACAATTTCAGTCTGTTCTCCTTTTATCATGATGTTGCTTCTTGGCCCAGTTGTGAGGATTTTTGTTTTCTTTATGTTGATGTGTAATCCATATTGCAGACTGTAGTCTTTGATCTTAATAAGTAAATGCTTCATTCAAGTCATTTACATTTTCAGCAAGCAGAATTGTGTCATCTGCATATTGCAGGTTGTTAATGAGTCTTCCTCCAATCCTGATGCTTCACTCTTCTTCATATTATCTAGCTTCTCAGGTCATTTGCTCAGCATACAGATTGAATATGTATGATGTGTCCTGGCACACACCTTTCCTGATTTTTAACCATGCAGTATCCCCTTGTTACGTTTGAATGATAGCCTCCTGATCTATGTACAAGTCCCTCATAAGCACAGTTAAGCATTCTGGGATCCCGTTCTTTGCCATATTTTCCATAATTTGTTGTGATCCACACAATCAAATGTCTTTACATATCAATAAGACACAGGTAAACATTTTTCTGGTATTCTTTGCTTTCAGTCAAGATCCATTGGACATCAGCAATGATATCCGTCATTCCACATCCTCTTCTGAATCTAGCTTGCATTTCTATAAGTTCCCTATCTATATACTGTTGCAACCATTTTTTAATTATTTTCAGCAAAATTTTATGTGCATGTAATGTTAATGATATTGTTTGATAATTTCCGCATTCGGTTGGATCACCTTTCTTTGGAAGGGACACAAATATGGATTTCTTCCAGTCAGTTTGCCAGTTGGTCTTCCAAATTTCCTGGCACAGATGAGTAAACACCTCCAGTGCTGCATCTGTTTGTTGAAACATATCAATAGGCATTTTGTCAATTCCTGGAGCCTTATTTTTCACCAATTCCTTCAGTGTATGTTGGACTTCTTTCAGTACAATTGGTTCTTGATCATATGCTATCTCCTGAAATAGTTGAACATCATTCAATTCTTTTTGGTACAGTGACTGTGTATTCCTTCCATCTTGCTTTGATGCCTCCTAAATCATTTAATATTTGACCTATAGAATCCTTCAGTATTGCAAATTAAGTCTTGATCTTTTTCTTCAGTTCTGTCAGCTTGAGAAATGCTGAGTGTATTCTTCCCTGTTGATTTTCTAACTCCAGGTCTTTGCACATTTCATATAATACTTAACTTTGTCTCCTCGAGCTGCCCTTTTAAATTTTCTGTTCAGCTCTTTTATTGCCTCACTTCTTCCATTTGCTTTAGCTGCTCCCTGTTCAAGAGCAAGAAGCAGAGCATTTTCTGACATCCATTTTTGTTTTCTCTTCCTTCACTGTCTTTTTAATGTCCATTTGCTTTCCTCCTGAGTAATGTTCTTGATGTTATCTCACAACTCGTCTGATTTTCAGTCATTGGTGTTCAGTGCATCAAATTTATTCTTCAGATGATTTCTAAATTCAGGTGGGATATAACCAAGGTCATATTTTGGCTCTCATGGACTTGTTTTAATTTTCTTTAGCTTCAATTT
>NW_006922015.1:294333-295443 GCF_000298275.1 Orycteropus afer afer | reverse complement strand
CAGTACTGTACATGCAAAAAGGTTCATATTTGTTGTCTGTACTTCCCATGTATCTCTCTATGTCTTTCTCATCCTCAATGCTGTACTGGCCTTGTTTTGACTGATGATATTGAGCTTCTCCATCACCTCTTTTCATATATGTAGTTGATTTGATTCCTATGTATTCCATCTGGTGAGGTCCAAGTATACAGTCCACGTTTATGTTGTTGAAAAAAGAAATTTGCAATGAATAAGTCATTGGTCTTGTGAAATTCTATCATGCAATCTCCAGCATCATTTCTATTACCAAGGCCATATTTTCCATCTACTGATTATTCTTCTTTGTTTCCACATTTTACATTTCAGTCACTTGTACTCATCAATACATTTTGATTGCATGTTTGGTCAATTTTAGATGCAGAAGTTGGTAAAAATCTTCAATTTCTTTGTCTTTGGCTTTAGTGGTTGGTTCATAAACTTGAATAGCAGTAGTATTAACTGGTCTTCCTTGTAAGTGTATGGATATTATCCTATCACTGCCACCATTGTACTTCAGGATAGATCTTGAAATGTTGTTTTTGATGATGAATACCATTCCTCTTCATTTTGTCTTTCCTGGCATAGTAGATCATATGATTGTCTGATTCAAAATGGCCAATACCAGTCCCTTTCAGCTCACTGTTGTTGTTAGGTGTCGTGGAGTCATCTCTGAATCATACAATCCTATGCACATCAGAATGAAACACAGCCTGGTCCTGAGCCTGCTCCATGATTCTTGCTATACTTGAGCCCATTGCTGCTGCCACTGTGTCAATCCATCTCATTGAGAGCTTTCCCCTCTTTCATTGACCCTCCAACTTACCAAGCATGACATCCTTCTCCAGGGAATGGTCCCTTCTGACAACATGACCAAAATATGTGAGACAAAGTCAGGCCATTCTCACCTCCAAGGAGCGTTCTGGCTGCACTTCTTCTAGGACAGACCTGTTAGTTCTTTTAGCAGTCCATAGTACTTTCAGCATTCTTCATCAACACCACAGCTCAAAAGCATCAATTCTTCTTTTGTCTTCCTTATTCATTGTCCAGCTCTCACATGCATATGTTGTTATGTGCTATTGAGTTTGACCTGAC
>NW_006922015.1:278880-293269 GCF_000298275.1 Orycteropus afer afer | reverse complement strand
ATATTAATGATATTGTTCGATAATTTCCACATTCTGTGGGATCAGCTTTGTTTGGAATGGGCACAAATATGGATCTCTTCCAGTCAGTTGGCCAGGTAGCTGTCTTCCAAATCTCTTGTCATTACCGAGTGAGTGCCTCCAGTGGGGATTCTGTTTGTTGAAATATCTCAATTGGTATGCCATCAATTCCCGGAGCCTTGTTCTTCGCCAGTTCTTTCAGTGCAGCTTTGACTTATTTCTTCAGTACCATTGGTTCTTGAACATGTGCCACCTCCTATTATGGATGAAGATCAACCAGTTCTTTTTGGTACAGTGACTCTGTGTTTTCTTTCCATCTTCTTTTGATGCTTCCTGCATCATTCAATGTTTTGCCAATAGAATCTTTCAATATTGCAACTTGAAGCTTAAATTATTTCCTCAGTTCTTTAATCTTGAGCAATGCCAAGCATGTTCTTCCCTTTTGGTTTTCTAACTCCAAGTCTTTGCACATTTTATTACAGTAATTGGCTTTGTCTGCTCGAGCTGCTCTTTGAAATCTTCTGTTCAGCTCTTTTGTCTTGTCATTTCTTCCATTTGCTTTAGCTACTCTTTGCTTAAGGGCAAGTTTCAGAGTCTCTTCTGTCATCCATTTGGTCTTTTCTTTCTCGTATTTTTAATGACCTCTTGCTTTCTTCATGGGTGATACTCTCGATGTCATCCCACAATTCTTCTGGTTTTCAGTCATTGGTGTTCAATGCATCAAATCTACTCTTTAGATGGTTTCTAAATTCAGGAGGGATATATTCAAGGTCATATTTTGGCTCTCGTGGACTTCTTTTAATTGTCTTCAACTTCAAGTTGAACTTGCATAAGAGCAGTTGATGGTCTGTTCCACAATCAGCTCCTGGCCTTGTTTTGGCTGAAGATGTTGAACTTTTCCACTGCCTCTTGCCACAGCTGTAGTCAATCCGATTCCTGCGATCTGGCAAAGTCCACATGTATAGTTGCCATTTGTGTTGTTGAAAAAAGATATCTGCAATGAACAAGTCGTTGGTCTTGCAAAATTCTATCACATGATCTCCAGCATTATTTCTGCCACCAAGGCCAAATTTTCCAACTACCGGTGATTCTTCTTTGTTTCCAACTTTTGCATTCCAGTCACCAATGATAAGCAACACGTCTTGATTGCATGTTCAGTCAATTTTAGACTGGAGAAGCTGATGAAAATCTTCAATTTCCTCATCTTTGATTGGAGCCTAAATTTGAATAATAGTAGTATTAATGGGTCTTCCTTGTAGGCGTATGGATATTATCCTATCACTGACAGCATTGTACTTCAGGACAGATCTTGAAACGTCTTTTGTGATGATGAATGCCATACCATTCCTCTTCAATTTGCCGTTTCTGACATAATAGATCATATCTTTGTCTGATTCAAAATGCCCAAAACAGGTCCATTTCAGCTCACTAATGCCTAGGATATCAATCTTTATGCATTCCATTTCATTTTTCACAACTTCCAGTTTTCCTAGATTCATACTTCGTACTTTCCATGTTCTGATTATTAATGGATATTTGTAGCTGTTTCTGCTCAATTTGAGTTGTGCCATGTCAGCACATGGAGGTCCTGAAAGACTTACTTTATACATATCATTAAGGTTGGTTCTGCTCTGATGAGATAGCTCTTTCCCAGTCCTATTTTGAGTGCCTTCAGACTCAAGGGGCTTGTCTTCCTGAGCTGTGTCAGACAATGTTTCCAAGCTATTCATAAAGTTGCCCAGTAGTGTACCAGATAGTGTTTCTCTGCTATTCATAATGATTTCCCTGGCCAGTTTTTGAGAGCTGGATGGTTTCCTCTTTCTTCTTAGTCTGTCTTAGTCTGTAAGCTGTGTTGAAACCTGTGCACCATGTGCAACTCTGCTGGCATCTGAAACAGCAGTGGCACAGCTTCAAGCCTCACAGCAATGTGCAAGCTTCACAGGATGACAAACTGACAGACAAATTTGTCTCCTTTAGCTGTTGTAAACCTCTGTGCCCTCCCCTTACCTAATTCCTACCTCAAACCTGCCACTTTGTGGTCCTTGGCTGCTCCTTCCCTTTCCTGGCTCTAAGGAGCTTAGGGTCTAGTCTCGCCTACCCCCCTTTACTTGGATATCCTGCCACTCTGTAGGTCCTGGCCTCCACTGCTCCCTCCCTTTCCTGCCTCTAGGGGCTTGGGGCCTAGCTTTGCCTCCTGCCCCTTTTTATCTGGATATCCTGCTGTTCTGGAGGCCTGGCCTCTCCTGCTCCCTAATACCTATGATATTGATCTTTATGAGTTCCATTTCATTTTTGACAACTTTCAATTTTCCTAAGTTCATACTTTGTACATTCCATATTCTGATTATTGATGGATGCTTGCAGTTGTTTCTTCCCACACACATTTCTCTCTCTCTCTAACTCACATGTCCCATTTGGATACTTGAGTAAGTAGAGTAGAGGGCACCACAGATTATCAGTGTTTAGGGTCCACACATGCCTTAGTCTGGCCTGGACTGTCACCTTATGAATGCAAATGACCAGGTCTTTCTTCTAAGGCACCTCTGGGTGGATTCAACCCATAAATCTTTTGGTTAGTAGCTGAGTGCCACTGAATTACTAAATGGCAAAGGCCAGGATTCAAATCCAGCCATGTCTGTCTCCAATGCTCTGCTCTTTGCCCTACCTAGATGTTTTGTGGTATCTACTATATTCCTATATTGGGGATGTGGATGAGTAAAGCATCTCACAATTCAGACACATACACAAATGACTGAGATACAGCTTGTGGTTAAGGTTATAATTCAGTATATATGCAGCACAGCTTTAGCACAAAGGAGAAAATGATAACTTTTTCTGGCATTAAGGTGGACATTAAAAGCACCAGAGATTTTATAGAGCACGAGAAAAAGTTAATTTACATAGATCTGCCATGTTGATCAGGCACAGCAGGGCATCTGAGATGGAAGGAGAAGCCTGCACGAAATGGCTTGAGATAGTGGCATGGAGGATTAGAAAGAACTATCCTACAAAGAGAACATGGTAACCACTATTACATGTTGCTAACAAAATGTAAGTAATCATATAGCTGTGGTTATTTATGCCACTTATCAGTTGAAACAAGTATGTTCTTTAAAAGCAAGAATGATTGTCTTTGCTTACTTTGGACTCATCATCAGGAAAGATAAATCCCTAGAAAAAGAGAGCACAGTTAAGTAAATATATTTAGAAAATTACTTGGTATAAAAATTCTGTTTGATTTGGAGAATTTATCACAATTTCATTTTTATTTAATGAAGTATTTCTTGCCCTTTGCTTAATTAATGCTGTCTTCATTCTAGATGTAGTTGTTGTCATTGTTGTGTGCCACTGAGTTGATTTTTACTCAACAACTCTATAAAATAAAAAAAAAATCAAACAATTCACTGCTGTAGAGTCGATTTGACTCATAGTGACCCCTCCTAGGGTTTCCAAGGTGGTATCTCTATGGAAGTAGATTGCTTAATCTTCCTTCCAAGGATTGGCTGGTGTATTTGAACTGCCAGCCTTTTGGTTAGCAGTCAAACGCCTTAAGTGCAACCCAATAGGAGAGTAGAACTTCACTATAGAGTTTCCTAAGCTGTTATCCTTAAAGACTAAGGTGCACCAGATACTAGCCATGAATATTTCAATCACCTCATATGCATGCAAGAGCTGAACAATGAAAAAGGAAGACCAAAGAAGAGTCATTGATGCTTTTGAGTTGTGGTGTTGGCAAAGAATGCTGAAAGTTCCATGGATGGCTAAAAGAACTAATGAATCTGCCCTGGGAGAGGTGCAGTCAGAATGCTCCTTGGGAGCCAGAATGGCCAAGCTTCGTCTCACTTACTTTGGTCATGTTGTAAGAAGGCACCATTCCCTGGAGAAGGATGTCATGCTTGGCAAAGTGGAGAGACAACAAAAAAGGAGAAGGCCCTCAACGAGATGGATTGACACAGTGGCTGCAACGATGGGCTCAGGTATAGCAAATATCGTGGGGCTGACACAGCATCAGGCAGTGTTTCATTCTGCTGTACATGAGATCGCTAGAGTCGGAGATGACTTGATGGCACCTAACAACAACAACTATCTTTATGGGAGCAGATGACTGGGTATTTTCTCCTTCAGAGCCACTAGTGGGTTCCAATTGCCAATCTTTCAATTAGTGGCCGAGTAGTTAACCATTGCACCATTTATGATCCTTAGATGAGGTTAAGAAAAGACAAAAATGTAACTGTGGGAAACAGTCTGAATTTCATCATTAACACTTTTCTTATGACACAACAAGAAAAAGATGTTAGTCATAATGTATGATGTTGGTGCTTCTCTGGATTATTTTTATTTTAGTAAGCATGGTATTATTGCTTAATAATAAAGTGCTATTAGTAATCAAGTTTATGAGCTGATAAAGAGTAAGTGAATTTTTAAATCATGGTCTATCTGAAATCTTGTTTTACTTGGGTAAGTATTTGAGGTTTACCAAGAATGATTTGTTGTTGTTGTTGTTATTTGCCATCGAGTCGGCCCCGACTCATAGCGACCCCTCCTTGGGTTTCCGAGGCAGTATCACTACGGAAGTAGGAATGCCCAACCTTCCTTCCGAGGAGTGGCTTGTGGGTTTGAACCGCCAGCCTTCTGGTAAGCAGTCAAGTGCCTTAGGCACTATGCTACCAGAGCTCCTAAGAATGATTTAGGGGTTAGAAAAGATATCTTTGATAGGGAGAGTTTAAAATATTGAAATAGTTTGCCTGGTCAATGTAGTTTTCCAATGATTTTGCATCATCTTGTCAAATGAGGCTGGGCCTTTTACTGAATCTGATGCTGTCCACACAAGATTCCACATGAGCAGCTGGACACATGGTTGAATCTCACGGAATGAAGTTTAAAAGACATCGGCACATAGTTCTTACCTTGGTTCAGAAAAACAACTGGAAAAAATGGTTAAAATTAAAAATGATGAAAAATAATTGTTTAGGGGATTAGGTAATGTTGAGTTTATTACAAGTTAACAGACAGATGGGTTGTCATAAGTTTAATAGGATTCATTGTCAAATTTGGAGAAAATTTTTAGGCTAAGAAAGATGTGATAAATCAGTTTACCTTCAATGGTGGTCAAAACTTTTGTTTAAGTCCTTTTTTATTTTTTGTAAATCCTGCGTTAATATTTAGATACCACATTTTAGGAGAGTGTGCTTTCAAAAGCAAAAGATAGACTTGATGAAGGGATGAAAAATCATCTCAGTAGAAGAAAATTAGAGGGACAGAGATGTTTTACCAAGAGTTTTATTGTCAAAAAGGAAAAAAAAAAAGCTTATTTCTGATGTCAAATGTATGCAAAGGCCAATAGAAGTTTCCATTTAAGGATGGATGTATTTATAATCAATGTTTTACAGACAGAATGTACTGCCTTAGGAGATCTGCATCTTTCACGTGTTGGGGAGACTGCAGAGAGACAATTCACCCATTGGATCCAGATCTAGACTTTTGTGGTTCCTTTCAAATCTGGGATTCTATGATTCTAAAGATATGTAGAGCATTCACATTTTCAGGTATGCATACATTCTGTTGTTGTTGTTGTTGTTATGTGCCGTCGAGTCAGCCCTGACTCATAGCGACCCCTCCTTGGGTTTCTGAGGCAGTATCACTACGGAAGTAGGATTGCCCAACCTTCCTTCCGAGGAGTGTAGCAATCAATTATTTCAGAAATTTTAGCAACATTAAAAATTAGTCTTTGTTAAAAGCAACTAGAATTGATTGACTAGAAATTTCAATTCTGATGCAGCTTGTTTTTGTGGTTATTGGTTATTGGTTCATCTCATCTATAGATAGGGCTTTTTCATATGACTCTCAGTGTAAACAAACCAAAATGAATTAAACAAATATACTTAAACCCTGATCAAATAGTTCCTTAATACATTAGCTAAAAAATTTCATTACAACCAGAAATTTTTTGTTGATTGCATTTATGTATCATTGCCTCTTCCCAGACTCTTGACTTACAATGAAAAATTTCTAGATAAATTCTTATCAAGCTCCAGTAAATGGTTCACTTGTTTCCAGGAATATTTGATATTATAAAATACCCATATGACAAAAGAATTAAGTCAGTCCCTTGGAGTTTGTTTTAGTAAGATTAATAAAATCAGTTCTATGATTCTTTTCTCCTCTCAACACCCCCTCTATTTCGTTTTTGCTAACCAGCAGCTGGTTTCTTCTTTTCTACCACAAAATGACTCTAATCTGCAAGATAATTATACAGAAAGAGATTTGCTCCAAAAGTTACACAGAGCCAACTATGTCAGCAATGGAAAGAACTAGTACATTTTGTTTTGAAAATAATAATAATAAAAAATTCTAGATCTGCAATTTGCCTACTTAACCCCCAAATACTCTTGATTGCAGAATTTCAAATGAAGAAGCTTGTCTTTACTTTTTCATTTATTTCTAAATCTAAAATTTGAAATTTTGAGTCATCTTTAAATAGCATTCTTCAAAAGTACTGTAGAATATTACATTATATTACAATAGTATATGAATTAATCAGCTAAATTTGATGGCTAGATGGTTAGGAAGTTATGCATGTATTAAACTTTTCATAACTAGGAATCAAAATCATGATAAGAGTTTTGATAGATTTGTTAGTTAAAACTCCCAGTATTAAATTTCACTAACATTTCCTTTCTTTTCTTGATGTCTCAATATTTGTATAAGGTATACTAAGTTCAGAATTTAAAAATCAGTTATGAAACTCAAACAAATATTGCCCAGGATAACTGCAATTTCTTTTCTAGGAAGTAAACATTTAGGCAGAAAAGCAGGTTGAAAGCTACCTTCACAGTCCTATCTTCTCAATAAATATTGTCCAATTCAATCCATTGTTTTCCAGGTAAAATATCTGGTAAGAGTAGGATATCTGAGGATATTTTGCTTTAGCCTTTTGTCCTAAGATGTACATTCTTAGCGGCATGTTGAAATACATGGAGTTAGAGAATTATGTTGGAATAACTTCTAGATTTTTAGCTTTCCAGGAGACTAAAATGGTGGCTGACCTGTTTGTTATCCTGTGTCCTGAAAATCCCCTACCATATTAAGGGCTCACACTAAAAGTAAATATTTCAGTGCTTTATTGTTTTGTCTAATTGAAGAGAAAATAAGTACATTAAAGGCATACTTTTTTGAAACTCAAAGCACCGCTCAGATATTAAGTCTTGTGGCTACATATCATTTTTATAGTTCTCCATATTAAACACCATAACCTTGAATTCATGAAAATCCTTAGAGCCTGTTTTTTTGCATTGGATTAAGTTCTATCCTAATTACTTTCTCAGAGAAACTAGTGGAAAATTAGATGCATCCCACCAGGCAATAAATATATCACACAAAACAAAATTTAAACTGGAGAACAATCAACCCCTTTTCTTTGTTCTTTCAAAGGAAAAGCAAATTAGATCTTAAAAAAAAAAAAAAAAAAGATCAAGAGGATTTTATGGGAAATTTTTTGGGAAAAAACTATTTGGACCAAAATCAAAATGTTATGAATAGTACTTTCTAAGTAATGACACATATCAGCAGTATTTGTAACCATAAGAACAATGTGATAAATTTTAATCACTAGGGACTCTAGCTCTGTGGGAAGTGCTTACTACACAGACATCATTTATAGGTTTCCAGTTATGACTTACGTCTAAAAGACATTTTAATGATAACTGGAGAAAGTGGATAGATTGTCTTCCCAGAGTGTTGAAGTGCCTGCGTGTTCTCATCCTCAGCTCTATGAAAGAGCAGAGGCTTTCAAAGGTATTCTGCAGCCCAGCTCTCAGGGTGCAAGACCAAAGGGATGGAACTATCTAAGATAAAATATGCCAGAAACGCACACTCCTCAGGATTTCCTGTGGGAGTCTGACCAAAATAAAGCAATATTAATAAATATAAATTCTGGAACATTATTATCTACAGAAACAGGGTCTCGAAATGTACCCTTGAAATTCTTCTCATTTCCTCAGACAGGTCAACTATTTCAGTGTAACTGTGCAAAATGTTAGACCTCCCCACAGGGACAATTGCTTTAAATTATATTAAAAGCTTAAAGACTCTAAATAGACATACTAAAGGAAGGAGTTTAATTTGGTGGATGCTCTAAATCTTTGAGCTCACTCAGGGCCCTAGGGCTCCTTGACCTTGAAAACATTTTTTTGAAAAAAAAAAAAAAGTAGTTTCAAAGCATCTCAACATCAACAAAGATGTAATGATTCAGTTTGCTTTTTATTTTCTTTCCTTGTCTTTACTGGATTTTTGAAGATAAAGGAGGCTCAGGTGGTGCTGATGGAATAAAAGAAAGATGAGACAGCAAAGAGGGAGAAGAGTCGTGTACTTATACTGTGATGAACACACCTTCCTTCAGATTCCACCCCAATAATTTGAAAACAAACAACAAACATCCCTTCCATGTTGTTCGATGTCAAGTAGGAGTTTTCTGATCCAGGATTTCTCACTAGGCAGGATTCTGTGGGACTCGAGTCTTTGGCCTCTTGTGGCTTCCATATCACCATGAGCAAATGAATCATCTCTCTCAGGCAGGAAGGGGCCTGCTTCTATTTTCTCTTCACATAATTTGGCCAGTGATATAGCAAAGGAATAAAATAACTTACTTATTCTCTTTTCTTTCGCAGTGCATTCTGCTCCAAAGTATTTTTTACCCATGTAATACAACTTTCTTAAGTAGAATTTAGGAAAACATAACATAGAATCCCACTCAAATCTAGTAGTTTTACAACCAAATTAGGGTAAATTTTTTTTTATTTTTGTGTTTGGATTCTCCAGCTTTATTTATTTATTTATATTGAGACTTGGGTGAAAGTTTACAGAGCAGATTGGTTTTCTGTTCAATAATCCATACACATTCTGTTTTGTGACATTCACTGCAATCCCCACACTGTAACAGCATTCTTCTCACTTCCTCCCTGTGTCTACCCTTTCCCTTTGTCCTTTCTTCCCATCCCCTCCCACCTTCCTAGCTCTATTGCTGGGCAAATGCTGTTTCTTGATCTGATATGCTTGATTATTCTAATGAGTGACACTCTCCTGATATCACTGTTTACCTTACAGGCCTGTCTATTGTTTGGCTGACAGTTGAGTCACAGGGGTTAAGTTCAGTTCCTAGCTTGAAGGATGTCTAAAGGCCACAGTCTTGGGGTTTCCAAAATTTCCATCTGATCAGTAAGCCTGATCTTTTTTTTTTTTTTTATGATTTTGAGTTTTGTTCCACGATTTCCCCCACTCTATCTGGGACTTCTTACTGTGATCCTTTTCAGAGCAATCAGCAGTGATAGCTAGGCACCATCTAGTTCTTTTTGTCTCAGGGTCCTAGAGGCTGGAGGTCATGTGGCCATTAGTCCTGTGGACTAATTATTTCCTGTTGTCTTTGGTTTTTTTTACTCTTCTTTGCCCCAGACAGGAAGAGACCAATAGTTGCACCTTAGATGGCTACTCACAAGCTTTTAAGACCCCAGTTTGCTACTCGCCACAGTAAGTTGCAGAACATATCTTTGTGAACTAAGTTATGCCAGTTGACCTTAGTGTCCTCCAAGACTATGGTCCTGAGCCCCCATGCCTAGTGACTCAGTCCCTCAAGGTGTTTTGTTATGACTAAGAAGTTTTCAGAACGTTTCCCGCTGTGTATTCTACTATATCCATGGATATATTTGAAGCACATATATAAATACATGGGTAGAGGTATCCTTTGCCAAACCCACATATTTGTGACTATAATCCCATTCACCTTCCCACCTCTGTTTAGATTGAATTGAGTATATATTTATGTATCCAGTCAGAGATTACTGTTATTACTGTTATGCATGATTGTGTATGCAATAGTCTTCACCTCTGTGGCCTTTGACTCTGGTGCTCCTCTCTGTGCTTTGTTTCATTTTGTGCTGACCTCCCCCTTATTGTATATTATCTTTGCCATCACCCATGTTAATGTGCATCTACCGTCTAGTCAGTGACTTCCCTCCCTTTCCATCCTACTCCTGCTAACCTTCAAAGAATGATTCTTTCTGTATGTAAATCTTTCCTCAACTTCTTACAGCAGTGACTGATTAATTCCACTCATCATAATAGCCTCTAGGTTCATTTACTTTATGGGTGTTTTGCAGATTCATTGCTATTCTGTAATGATGAGTAGATTCCTTTGTGTGTATGTACCATAGTTTGTTTATCCATTCATCCATTGATGGGCACTTAAGTTGTTTTCATCTTTTTGCTCTTGTGAGTAATACTGTGATGGACATGGGTGTGCGTATGTCTATTTGTGTCATGGCTCCTTTTTCTCTAGGATACATACTACTAGTGGGATTGCTAAATCATACAATATTTCTATTTCTAACTTAAGGAAGCATGATTCTGCTTTCCACAGTGGTTGTACTATTTTACAACTCCACTAGCAGTGTATGAGGGCTCAAATCTCTCCACACTCTCACCAGCATTTGTTGTTTTCTGTTTTTAGGACTTCGCTATTTGTGGTGGAGTGAGATGATATCTCATTGTTGTTTTGATTTGCATTGCTCTAACGGTGAATGATTACAAGCATTTCTTTATGTGTTTGTTAGCCACTTGGTTGGTGAAGTGTCTGTTCATGTTCTCTGCCCATTTTTAAATTGGATTTTGTTGTTGTTGTTGAGGGGTTGGAAGTTTTCTATAAATTTTGGATACTAGTCTCTTGTCTGATATGTCATTGCCAATAATTTTTCCCAGTCTGTAGGTTCTCTTTTTATCCTTTTGCCAAAGCTTTTGATGTGCATAAATGTTAAACTTTTAGGAGGTTCCAGTCATCTAGTTTGTCTTTTGCTGTTTGTGCATTTTTAGTTATGTTTGATAGTGTATTTATGTCATGTATTAGGTTCCTTAAGTTTGGCTCTATTTCTTCTTGATCTTTATAGTTTTGGGTTTTACATTTTGGTCTTTGATCCATCTTGAGTTAGTTTTTGTATACTATGTGAGATATAGATTCTGTTTCATTTTTTGCAAATGGATATATCCAGGAGCTCTGGTGGTGTAGTGCCTAAAGCATTTGACTGCTAACCAGAAGGCTGGCAGTTCAAACCCACCAGCCACTCCTCAGATATAGCTAGCTCTAGACAAAATAAGAAGTGTACTAAAATCAGAGTGTTAAGAGTAGAAGACAAGGCAATTGTATATAACCTTTCCTTAAATAGTAAATAAAATCCACATAAATCTGAACCAAAACAACAAAACAAAACTAAACAAAAAACAAGAAGAAAAATACTATGTGGTTGCCAAATCTAAAGAGGCTTCCATTTTCTTCTTTCTTTTTTAAATTTTTTATTGAGGAATAATTCACATAAGGTACAATGCACTAATTTTAAGTGCCATTACCCATCTGTTAGTTCATTGTACTATGGTGGCCTATGTGTTGTTATGATTCTGGAAGCTATGCCTCTGGTATTTCAAGTATCAGCAGGGTCACCCATGGTGAAATGGCTTCAAGGGAGCTTACAGACTAAGATAGACTAGGAAGATAGGCCTGGTGATCTGCTTCTGAAAATTAGCTAATGAAAACGTTATGGACCATAATGGAATATTCTCTGACTCGTTTGCTTTCCATACATCATTGGAAAGACCAATTATTTGAGGTGGACATTGATGAAGTAGAAGGTGAGCAGGGTAAGTGGGATGGATGGGTGCAATAATTGCTATGGTGGACTTGAACATGCTGGCTATAGCGAGGGTTACACAGGACTGGGTAGTGTTTCATTCTGTTGTACATAATACTGCCAAGAATGAGAGAGCTGAATACACAGAAACTAACCACAACAGCAATTTTAAGTGGATATTATGATGATTATTTCCCCCTCCATTTCTCCCTCACCTCTTCCTACATCAATCTTTTTTTTTTTTGCTAGATTTACCTATTTCAGATATTTCCTAGAAGTAGGTTCATACAATATTTGTCCTTTTGTGCATGGCATATTAAGTTAGCACAATGTTTTCAAGGTTCACAGTTGGCAATATCCTAAAACTTATTATTTTGAAAAGTAACGTCTTTAAAGGTACAAGTACTCAACATAGCAGCATATGAAAGATAATAATGGGATCATCAAACATGTCATGAAAGCCATATTTTAGGCTTCCAAGGACTCACAATGTTACTGTCTTTTTAGTTTTTTCTATATTCAATCAAAAGACTTGATGTTTAGTCAACAAAATATTCAGAATCAGCTTTGTTATTGGACACACTGACGCACCAGGGTTTGTGTCATTTGTTAGTTGTTATTTGTAATGACAAGGCTGGAGTCTAGCTGTTTTGACTCGCTGTTGTGCTGCTCTCGCTTGGCTGCCTGAACAACTGCTCTCTGGGAAACATGGCACTTCCTCAAATGGTGGGAGCTGAAAGCAAGGAAGCTAACTCTGCCAAACTAAGGGGCTCAAGGTAATCTAAGACGCTTGAGTCATAGAATGTTTTTTTTTTTTAGTTTTAAGTGCCCTTAGCAATTTACACCTTCCTTTTTGCCCCAACAATCTATGCTTCAATGACCTACTTAAAGCCACTCATGGCTCAGTCTTCCAAGCCAACTCTCAGAACTGATTACTTATTTCTAGCCTTTTGCTGCTAGAAACTCACAACCGTGGTAGTTTTGATATTGTTTTTTTCCTTTTTTGTTCTTGCTTTGCTTATTATTTTTAAAGAATTCCTCAACATAATGGAAAGTCATGTCAGTGGAAATGTTTTTCTAAATGCTTTTTCTTTTCTCCCAATCCACTCTTTAAGAATGCTTATCTCATGAGAAAGGACCTTGTCATGAACTGAGTGTCTGTGAAAGCTGTTGAAAATACTGAATGATTACAATAGAGCAGAAGAATGATACCCAACACCAACTTCTCAGTTAAGTTAACTGATCTCATTCTCTGTGATTAAGAAACTGCCTTGAAGATTAGCAGTGAGAACTAGTTAATTAATCTTACCTATGGACTAGCATAGAGGTGATAAATTTCCTACCAAAGAACTCTTTTTGAATTGTAGAATACATTTAGTATTTTGGTTTCAACTGAAACACCACAGTTCCAGCCGCTTCTGCATTCCCTACTTTTGGCTATGCATAAAATTTAGAAAAAGGAGTACTTCAATTATGTGTCTAATTCAAATTCTCTATGAATTAGGAAAATTCCACTGTGTGACAAGTGTGGCTATTTCAGTTCACAAGACCTTTATTGCAGATCCTGGAGTTCAGGCTAACAAAGATGTAATGATAATACTAAACTATCATACAGGATGAGAGGAAATGAGTAGAAGGAAGAAGACACATTATAGCTGATGGATAAATGACATCTCATAAATGACAGTGCTTCATGTCCAACTCTTAGGACTAGCATATTTATTGGTTGCTTTATTCTCTTACTCACAAGGGATGTTTATTATTGAACAGTCAATCCAAATCACTCTGTCCGTTTGAACTCTCCATTCTAATGGGAAGGCCTTGTCAGAGAGAAGTCTGAATTTGCCCAGATTTGAGAAGTGATGTAAGATACGATATACTGTGTCTCACAGTCTTTGAAGCTCAGACCCTCCCTGCATACAAGGCACACTTCATTCCAGGGCTCACAATGCTCAGCAGTGATGAACAGCTCCACAGAGACTGAAATTCTTCCACCAGTGTCCCCTTCCTCGCCTCACCAAAAACCTCCTCCACCAAGAGGTCCCTTTGAAGGCCCCTGAGTTCAGAGGAAGGAGCTCTGGTGGCATAGTGGATAAGGCATTTGACTGCTAACCAGAAAGTTAGTGGCTCAAACCCACCAGCCACTGTGCAGAAGGAAGACTGGGTGATGTACTTCTGCAAAGATTTACTGTCTTGGAAACCCAAAGGGGGTAACTATGAGTCACAATTGATTCGATGGCAGTGAGTTTGGTTTTTTTGGTTTTGGGTTCAGAGGAAAGATGTGCCCACATCAAGTGTCAAAATTCAGTCTAGCTCTGATTATCCACTTTGCCTGGGAACTGGGCCTGTAAGTCCTAAAAACATCCAGGGACAATGATTAGATTTCATAACCTACCAAACCAGCTGCTGTCAAATTGACTCTGAATCATGACAACCTAAATTCACTTCTGCCCAGTTGATTCCAACTCATAGTGACCCCAGTTGGATTTCCAAGGCTGTACATCTTTATGGAAGTAGATTGCCTCATCTTCCTCCCATGGAGCAGGATTTGAACTACCAGTCTTCTGATTTGCAGCTAAATACCTTGCCCATTATACTACCAGAGCTCCTTTCATGATGATCTGTGCATATAAAAGTAGAATTATGCTCCATAAGGTTTTCAATGGCTCATTGTTTTTGGAAGTAGATCACTAAGCCTTTCT